>NC_056736.1:14491540-14559040 GCF_019279795.1 Protopterus annectens
TGTACATTTTCATACATTTCACCATGGGAACAGTGGTGGGCTAGTGCTTACTGTCTTACAGACAGTTCTATTTGTCAGTGTGATGATGTTTTAAGTTAAGCATTGTTATGTAACATACATTTTCATTGTGACAACTTACTTCTTTTCCCCCTAGGGGTTGAATACAGAGTGTAATTGGAGGCTGCTGAGCTACATCTGTAATTAATTAATGTTACTTGATTTTCATCTTCCATGCCAGTGTTTCTTTACTGTTGTACTAATTGAAGGCCTTGGCCTGGACAGCAACACGTGTTATGCTTTCAGATTACTGTATCAAATGTTTTGCTTGAGAGTTGGATTATTCAGTTATTATGTATTTTAAACACCTAACGTCTATATGAAATGGCATATACAACTGAAATAGTACACAAATAAACATTTCTGTATATGCAAACCTGTGTGTGGTGTCATATCCTTTGACTTTTCTGTGGCTATATGTTTCATGCAATAATTTTCTTTTGTATGAAAGTATCAAACACTGGCCATTTTAAAATGTGGCTACTGTAGGAATACTGGTTGTTCAATATGCTGTGCACCCTCTAAATATGTATCTTGTCATACATATCTATACGTAGTAATATATGGGTATGTATATGTATACACACACACACACACACACACACACACACACACACACACACACACACATATATATATATATGTGTGTGTGTGTGTGTGTGTGTGTGTGTGTGTGTGTGTGTGTGTGTGTGTGTGTGTGTGTGTGTGTGTGTGTGTGTGTGTGTATGTATCATTGGAATATTTTCTGCTTCCACATTCTGCATTCCCTATGGTACGCAGACTGTTCTGCATGATATGTTATTGATATCCTGACATCATACAGCTGAGATTGATTACTGTTAACTTGTTGTGGCTATGTTGTGTAGGGTCCTGGGTATGAGACTTGCAAGTGTTGGTTATTGTGTTGCAAGGCAGATTTAGTCAGCTGTGGAGAAAAGGATGATATCAATAATTACAAGAGGTACTTAATTTGGGCCCCCTCACCCCCATTAACGGTGCCTTTGGTCATATATTTATTTGTTGTGTTCTTTTATATATCTATATCTATCTATATATATTAACCCCCACACCTCTCTTAACATTGCTGCTATCTACATCCCACCCGGCGATAACATCGCTGTACTGGAAAGTTTACTTTCCACTCTCTCCTCAGACCTCCACAATGAGACTATAATCATGGGAAATATCAACATCAACTGGTCCACACTCACAACCATATCCCCCTCTACCTCCATTACCCTACATGGTTTCTCCCAATTAGTAACACCAACTACCTATTTCACCAAATCCACAACCCACTCTGCTATACTTGACTGGATTCTAGTATTCCAACCCCACAAATATCACTTCCCTGAAACCCTTCCTGACACTCTTAGTGACCACTCTCCTACCAAAATCCTCCACTCTCGAACCCCATATAATTAAAACTTGCCATAAGGTAAAAAACTTTGACCCAAATGAACTCAGAAGTCAGCTCTATCTTACTGACTGGACCTTTCTCAAACATTTATCTCTCGAGGAAGCAGTCATGGAATTGAACAACGCATTCCTCAACATTTTAAACTCCCTGGCCTCCTTACGTAAGATCAAGATAAAGTCCACTGTGTCACCCCGACTTACTTCCTCCACTCTCCCACTAATGGTACAGAGAGACAAAACAATGGAAACTCTGGATCAAAACCAAATTGCCCACTGACCTACAACAATATAGACAACTTTGTATCCTGGCTAAGCAAGCAAATAAAGATGACAAACAGAATTACTATACTAAAAACAAACTTCCAGAACTAGTAAAACAAAAAAGGTGAACCAGGAACAACTGCAGACCACCGATTTATTTATTTATTTAACCAAAATTGTACTAAGCGCTTTCACCCACACACATCAGGGCATCTTCAGAGTACTGACAATCCTTGCGTTGAACCTCTTTTTAAATTCTTATGTAAATTAGATAATTGAACAATTAAACAATTAAACAAATTATTACCTACGCAGCTAAAAATTCTTAAAGGTACAATCAGCAAAAATGAACATAAACAGCCAGGACTTGTGCAAACTTGTTAATTTGTAAATGTAATAAAACCTTCTTGTCAAAAACTATGTATATGTAATACCAATAAATAAAAGTAAAAATACATATATAAATATCTAGATAATAGTATAAATCTAAATAATTATTAAATATAAACAATTGTTATACAATCCAGTATAAAATCATTCATTAAAAAATTACACCTGTATAACCCCCAAGAAATTGTGGCATATATTAATCATATTCTACATTCAGGAAACCCATTCACCCCACACCCAAGCCCCACACTCACTCCTCTACAAACTGCTGAAAACTTTAACTCGTATTTCATTGAGTCCATCAGCAAACTTATTAATCACTCCAACTCACTCACCACCCCTCCTAATCACCTTAACCACTCCCCTAATTTCAGTCTACAAACAGTATCCACCTCATACATAAAATCACTACTCCTTAAGCTCAGACCTTGCTCTCCCTCCATAGACGGTCTCCCTCCACTCTTTCTCCAACTAGCTGCTAGCTCCTTAGCCTTACCCATCTCTATTCTCATTGACAGACCATTACTGAAGCTAAGTCCCAGTCATTTGGAAGAAGTTCTACACTATTCCTATCCACCTCTTAACATTGCTGCTATCTACATCCCCCCGGCGATAACATCGCTGTACTGGAAAGTTTACTTTCCACTCTCTCCTCTGACCTCCACAATGAGACTATAATCATGGGAGATATCAACATCAACTGGTCCACACTCACAACCATATTCCCCTCTACCTCAATTACCCTACATGGTTTCTCCCAGTTAGTAACAACAACTACCTATTTCACCAAATCCACAACCCACTCTGCTATACTCGACTGGATTCTTGTATCCCAACCCCACAAATATCACTTCCCTGAAACCCTTCCTGACACTCTTAGTGACCACTCTCCTACCAAAATCCTCCACTTTACTCAACACACACTCAAACCCCATATAATTAAAACTTGCCATAAGGTAAAAAACTTTGACCCAAATGAACTCAGAAGTCAGCTCTATCTTACTGACTGGACCTTTCTCAAACATTTATCTCTCGAGGAAGCAGTCATGGAATTGAACAACGCATTCCTCAACATTTTAAACTCCCTGGCCTCCTTACGTAAGATCAGGATAAAGTCCACTGTGTCACCCTGACTTACTTCCTCCACTCTCTCACTAATGGTACAGAGAGACAGACAATGGAAACTCTGGATCAAAACCAAATTGCCCACTCACCTACAACAATATAGACAACTTCGTATCCTGGCTAAGCAAGCAAATAAAGATGACAAACAGAATTACTATACTAAAAACAAACTTCCAGAACTAGTAAAACAAAAAAGGTGAACCAGGAACAACTGCAGACCCCCGATTTATTTATTTATTTAACCAAAATTGTACTAAGCGCTTTCACCCACACACATCAGGGCATCTTCAGAGTACTGACAATCCTTGTGTTGAACCTCTTTTTAAATCCTTATGTAAATTAGATAATTGAACAATTAAACAATTAAACAAATTATTACCTACCTAAAAATTCTTAAAGGTACAATCAGCAAAAATGAACATAAGCAGCCAGGACTTGTGCAAACTTGTTAATTTGTAAATGTAATAAAACCTTCTTGTCAAAAACTATGTATATGTAATACCAATAAATAAAAGTAAAAATACATATATAAATATCTAGATAATAGTATAAATCTAAATAATTATTAAATATAAACAATTGTTATACAATCCAGCATAAAATCATTCATTAAAAAATTACACCTATATAACCCCTAAGAAATTGTGGCATATATTAATCATATTCTACATTCAGGAAACCCATTCACTCCACACCCAAGCCCCACAATCACTCCTCTACAAACTGCTGAAAACTTTAACTCATATTTCATTGAGTCCATCAGCAAACTTATTAATCACTCCAACTCACTCACCACCCCTCCTAATTACCTTAACCACTCCCCTAATTTCAGCCTACAAAAAGTATCCACCTCATACATAAAATCACTACTCCTTAAGCTCAGACCTTGCTCTCCCTCCATAGACGGTCTTCCTTCACTCTTTCTCCAGCTAGCGGCTAACTCCTTAGCCTTACACATCTCTATTCTCATCGACAGACCATTACTGAAGCTAAGTCCCAGTCATTTGGAAGAAGTTCTACACTATTCCTATCCACAAGGGAGGTAACTCCACTGAACTAGCTAACTATAGGCCCATCTCAATTCTACCTATCCACAAGGGAGGTAACTCCACTGAACTAGCTAACTATAGGCCCATCTCAATTCTATCTCCCCTCTCTAAGATCTTGGAAAAAATGTGTACACAAACAAATTCTCCAATACCTCACTAAAGAGAACTTAATTACCCCCACCAAACATGGTTTTCACCCTAGCCATAGCACCTCTACAGTCCACATCTCATTCATAACCACTACTTCTCAAGCTAGAGACCAGAATAAATTTGCCTCTTGTCTCTTTCTTGATCTATCAAAAGCATTTGATACTGTCCACCATCCATTACTCTTAGAGAATCTCTCCAAATTAAACCTATCCCCTGCCACTATCTCCTGGTTCTCTAGTTATCGTAGCAACCATTCCCAATCTGTTAAATGGGATTCAGCCATCTCCTCCAAACTCCCAGTACTGATGGGTGTACCCCAAGGATTAATTCTAGGACCACTGCTTTTCAATATTTTTAGTAATCAGTTATCAATCTCCACCCCACACTCATCTCTAATTCAATATGCTGATGACTCCACAGTTATCAACATTGCTGGAAACTCTTCCCAAACACCATACTAAAACACAGGAACCCTTCTTGTCTATCAGGAACTGGCTCAACCATAACCATCTAATCTTAAATCCAAAAAAGACCAAACTCCTTCTCTTTCTACCTAAAACTATGACCCACCTGAAACCAAACTTCTCCATCACCTCCCACAGCAACACACCTATCATAGTTGACAACCACACTAAACTACTCGGTATCATCATTGATGACCAGCTAAAATTCAACCAGCATGTACTAAATAACATCAAAAAAACACACCAAAAACTAGGTCTTCTTTATAGAAACAAAAACTTTCTCTCTACTAAAGCAAAAATTGCTCTATCACATACCTACCTTCTACCAACCCTTCTCTATGGCTTTCAGATTCTCATCAACCTGCAGACCTCTCTTATATCCAAACTTGAATCCACCTATAACAAAGTAGCAAAATTTGCTGGCTGTGAAAGATCACTTTAGCAAAAACAAACTATGCATCTGTTATCAGCCCCCTGATTAACCCATCTCTCCAGACCAACCATTCACTTCTTTTTCTCCTACACGTACCCAACCCTACCTCCATCCCAACTGTCTCACCCTTCTTCACTGCTAAATCCTTCTCTACTTTCAACCCCAACACTTTATTTGAACTGGTACCAATTTCCTCAGCAGTAGAGACTCAAAAACCACTTCCACACTTTAATCTCTTCTCACTGCTACTAATTAACTTCCTTATTATTTTGTTTTCTCTATAATGTGAATTGTTTTTTCCCTAATTAACTACTACAATATATGAAGTTAGCTAACACTGTATATAGTCTCTAAGCAGTTTTATGTATTGTGGACTCTCTTTACATTGTTATGTATCATACTTTTGTAATTGCATATGTTTGTAACTTAGGAGCTTTTTTCTCTGGGTCTCCACTGAAAAAGGGCTTCGTTTCAGATGGACCAACCCGGTCAACTAATGTCAAATAAAAATAAATAAATAAATAAATAAATTATATAAATATATATATATATATATATATATATATATATATATATATATATCTATATATATATACATACACATACATACAGACAAACATCTACATATATAAATACATTTCCCCTAATGTTGAATGACTGTGCTGAATGATATGTTTGAGAAAACATCAGATTTATTTATGTATGAAATGGCTTAGAGGTAAATCACTTTGGCTATATTGTGCAGAGTCCTGGGTTTGAGACTTGCAAGGGCTGCTTATTTTGTTGTTGGGCTGATGGAGACAGAGTGATTAAGGCACTTTAAAGCAGTTGTAAGTGGGTTTGCGTGGGTTTGCACGGAGCTAAATGATGCTTACGTGATCTTAGCTTCACTTACACTGACTTATGGCTGCTTACAGCCACTTAAACCTGCACTAATTTCAAATAAAGAAAAGAAAAAGGGAGATAGGAAAGTGGTGAAATTGGGGCAAGCAGGGGGACAAACAAGAGGAGAAACAAGTAAGGATGTGCAGGACAGATATAGGAAAGGACCATAGCTCTGCATTTCTTTGGCAGCAACAGCTGCTTTCAATGTGGGCAATTTAGAATTTGGAGCCTCACACCCTGCAAGGAGATGTGTGGGCATCATATAATACGGATGATTGGTACAGTTAGATTGCGTGATGGGTACATGTCTCTGGGCAAAATGCCGAGCTATGTATGGGACGTGCTTTTTTTGTGGGACAGATGCCTTTTTTTGAAGGTGAGCATGGGATGTTAAGGAAAGATTATTGGTAAGTGTGGTGAGGGAGGTTTGGTAGGTGAGGTTGCATTTGCAGACAGATAAGACAGACAAGACAGCAGACAGGGGCGGTGTATGACACATGGGGGTAAACACCTTGACGTGGAGGGTGGTTGTGAATCTGAGGCTCATGAGCCCCACAGATAGTAGTGGCACTGATGTCCCCACCCGATGGCAGTCACCACTAATCCTTCACATCCCCAAAGGTGTCTGTGCTGGGGGCTGGACTGGAGGGGCCACCTGACCCTCTAGCTGTGACAGCCTGCCCTCCACCTGGCACAGGTTGTCATCCAGCTCAATCTGGAGGACACTGCACACCATGCCACAGACCTCATCCTGATTGACAATATCCTCACCGTGACCACTTGCAGGGGGCGGGGCGATTCCCATCCCCTGAAGTGGTTCCACCTGAGGGTGGTGCAGGACCAGCAAATGAGGGAGGTCTGAGTAGGGTCCCAGATGCGCTGGGACCCAGTGCCTTGGCCAGGTTGGGTAGGTGAGGCGGATCCACTGGGATCTGCCTTCCCATATGTGCTATGGTGTAGAAATTAACAATGAATATTTGTTAGTCATGCATAACACATTACAACATTAGTCAAAATAACATGCATGGATATTCCCATTTACCCAAAACAGTGCAATTATAACAGTGCCATAGCAAACAGAACCCATTTATATATAGAATGGCATTCAGGGTTGCAACAGCATGCCAGTTAGTGGTATGTCAGGCAGGCAATAAGATGATTATTCAACAGGGAATATTAGTATGCACACAGTTCAAACAATGATTAAACCAAATGGAACAACTGCTAGTTCTGCTGATAGACATCTGGTGAGGAAGAGAAGGGTATTTAGACTGTGCTTAACTTTTCAGAATCTCTATGAGGTGGAAATAGTAGATTGCTACAGAGTGAATATAGACATATCCCAGGAACTCTGTAACCTCTGCTGTCCTCACCTGAAAGCAAGGGCAAACCAAGGGGAACCAATAACTGCTAAGACCAAAGTATATGTAGCACTTACAATATTAGGTAATGGGACATTTCACCGACCCACAGAGGCCATGTTGGGTGTTTCACAGGCATCACCATCCAGGATCTCAACACCAATTCCTGAATGCTATGCCATTCTACAACATGCCAGTGACTACATATGTTTCCCTCATACCCATGAGGACAGAGCTAGAACTATGCAGTATTTCTACCCTGTAACACACTTTCCTGAAGTCTTGGGCACCATAGCCTGCATGCACAATGAGATCAAAGCACCACTTGGGGAGCAAGGAAAAGTATACATCAACAGAAAGGGGTTCTACTCCATTAACTGCTAGGTCATGTGTAATTTCAAGGGAAACATCCTGAATGTGTATGCTGGCAATCCCAGCAGTTACCATGACTCCCATATCTGTCTCTTTACCAGAGGTTTTCCAGGGGTGATATCCCACAAGGTCATTTACTGGGGATGCAGGGGATGCCCTTGAACCATGGCTGATTATGCCCATCATAAATGCAAAGACACCCATGAAGGAATACTATAATGAGGCGCATGCTCAATTTGGGCTGCTAAAGTTATTTTTTCAGTGCCCAGATACACCGGGGATATGTCTGCAGTACGATCCCAGTACTTGTGCCAAAAGTATCACAGTCTGAGCTATCTTACAAAATATAATTTTGTGAAAACAGCTGCAACAGGGACAGCAAGGGCTAGGAGCAAATGTTCCATCACCACTGGCAAGGTCATTACATCCACACGCTGGTTAGGAGTTAGAGGGGGAATCACCAACGACTGGTGTAGGTAGATGAAGGCATGCACAATATGCCTTCATCCTTACCAAGATGTAACAGAAAGCACACATGCTGACCACCTAAAGGATACAAATTTTATCCTATGCACATCAGTAACACTGATGCCAGGCAATGCTCACAACCTTTACTTACCCATGTAATGGCTGTGTAGTACTAGCATCAGACAAAGTCAGCACAGAATGACAACATTTGTAACTGCAGGACTATCAAGGTAAGTGTTGAACCTGTAAAAAACATGTAAGACTATGAATGAACAGCAGATACTTGCATACTGTTACTTGAAAATGTACCTATGTATAATATGTCTGAGTTGACCAGCAATGACATTAATATGTGATATGACTGACTTATATAATATATATTTATGCTGATTACCAGATAACAAGACTCTTGCATCTAAAATACTTAGTATAGAAAAATCAGTCCAAACTCTACTTATCTCTACATTCTCACAAGTGGAGCAATAAGCATAGCGGTCATATCAGCATTTCAAGGAGGACTTACAACATTAAAATGCTATAATAAATCTGACAATGCTTCCAAATGACATCACCAATACATTTCCTAAGCACTCATTTAGCTATCCAGCCTATATATTAGACAATATACATATGTAACCCTGAATCAAAAAGTTAGACACAAGGTGATGGCACAGTTATCATCATTTGCACAGGGTGGAAGCTTAGGCTGACACCAAAGTAGTGAGTCTGTGTGAGTAACAAACACAGGCAGTTGGAAATGTAGATTATATCAAATGGCCACTGAAACAGAATGACCTGCAACCCTCATTATCACGTCATGTAGCTGGTATGTGTGGGTGCCTCTATGGGCACTCTATGTGAAATTTGTGCAGGACTGCCAAGCTCTGTGCTAGTACTTCATCCTGACATGTCAAACAGGTTTAAGCAGTGCATGGTAGAGGTACCAGTTCATCGTCATCACCCTCGACAGTGAGAACTGGCTCTGCCAGGAGTTGCACTGGCATATCCATGCCCATGGTCAGATGGGATAGTGCTAATGAAACATGAGCAATGTCTGCAAAATTAGCTCTTCTCATTCTTCTCATGACTGCACCTAGGTCCATGACCCCATGGCCTACAATGTCTGCATGTGGATACCTCAACCACTGATGTAGTAGTGGAAGTAATGCCAGTACAAGAGCAGAATTGGGCATGGCCAAATTCTTTAACAGGTACTTAAGTATTATTGCAACCAGATTCTGAGCAGGAGAAATGGCTATTTTCCAAGTTGGACTCCTGCCAAAAAAGGTAGTCAAAGTTTCCAATGAAAGGAAAAAAACAAAAAAACAAACCAGTAAAGTAAATGTACATCGAGTAAAACACAATGAGAGCAAATGATAATGTTTCCAATGAAGTGAATATAACACTCCTTACTACATTTGTCTGCCTTTCTACCTTTCTGGGTGATAAATAGTAATAGATTTTTCTGGTTTTCTTGAGGGTAGTTTGGCAGACACTGATGGAACCATGACTGACATAAGAGCCTAACAATGTTTACTTGTTTATCCATGGTAGCTGTTTGAAGCAACAACTTCTTAAGTCCATGACATCAGTTAGGCACACTTTTACATTTTGGTATAGAGAACTGCTTCATCATTTCATAACATTGCTGGTGAAATCTGTCATCCTAAGTATGCCTGTCAAGCATGCAGAAGTGTGCCTGAAGTCTGGCTTTCCTATTGTATTGTTACTTTTTCACACATCAAAACTGCATTTTTGGGGCAAACAATTGAGGACATCAGTCACCATAGGAATGACAAATGTTTCAGGGTCCACGTTCATATCCTTCATAACATTTATGTTACTACAAACATGTTATTGCACCAACTATGTTTATAACAGCAGTCTTTAAAAATCTGTCTCTGGTTTGAGGCAATTTTCCCATGCTATTTCTGGGTTTCTGTGAAATTCTTTAGGAAAGCAGGTGAGAAATGTCTCCTAACAATATTACAGCGCAGCAAAATTACGTGATGGTCTGATCATCCAGAAATTAAATCACTCTGTCTAAAAACATTTACCAAATACATTTTGAAATGGATTAGAGTTAAGAGACATTCCTAGTCTGATATTGTCTGCTATAACTGGGAATTAGAATATCAGGTAGTGACTGTAGAATCTGGTTGCAATAATATGTAAGTACCCTTTAGCACCAGATGATGTTGCAGCTCTTCCACCACATGGATGCTGTTTCCCTAACAGCAGATGTCCCATCACAGGAACTGCCCATGCCATTGTGGTATTCATCCGATGCATTGAATCAGCCACATGGTGGAGGCAGTCATACACATCAGTTGTGCCACACTGAGAACCTTAAACATGTCCTCAGAGGCCCTAGTGGATTGTGCCTGTGCCTTCAAGATGGCCCTAAACATACACTGAGTGGCACATAATGAAACAGCTGCATTAGGTGGACATCAGACAAAAAGCCACCTCAGAGCACCTCTACCAACCTTCCTGTGTGGCACCTTACACACACTTTGTCTATGGCCGGGGTCAACCAGCACTGAAACTGCAGTAACAACACTACACTGATCAACTGTGTTACCCTTAAACATTTCACTAACTGAGGTCTAAGTGGAATGGGTATGTGTAGGCGCATTGACTGTGTCTGAAGGAATTCCATGGGATGTGTGAAACATAACCTCAGTGTCAGATTCAACCTCTGCACCTTCCCCTGGTTGTGCCTCCATTTGGTCACCATCATAATCAGAGCTTACTGATACCCCAACATCAGCTGGTAGGAGTCCTGCACTTCCTCTGTCATGATCACCTATGAACCTGTGATAATAAGCAGCATACACACAAATGAAATGACATATTATTAAATATTAACCCAGAATATCTGAACAAAAAGTAACACAGATTGCAGAATTACAAATGATACAGCAATACATGTGCTCATTATGCACTTCTCACACCTACAGAAAATACATATCTAAATAATGCTTAGTAAGAACAAAAGACAAAATTTGCATACCATGTGCAGATGTCTCAACACTTTCCAAGAAGGATGAGCCTGGAAGAAATGAAGCGATACATCATCACAATGTGAGTAACACAGGGACAGTGAATACACAATCTACTATATGTCCTGTAAGAAATAGCTCTATCTGAAACTTGTCAGAGCCATCCACCCACACCCATGTCTACTGAACAACATTCTTATATAACTGTATGACTTATCAATAGGCACAGACAGAAAAAACATGTATCACAAGCAGCAGCAGCCAAATTATATTTTAGTCTACAAGCCAATATAATGTTGCCATAGGTAAACTTACCTGGAATCTGCTCCTGGGATATACTTGGCCTCATCAGCACCAACATCAATCACATTGTGTACAGGTTCCCCTGAGTTGTCGAGATCTCTGACAGTGGACAGGATCTCCTCATTTGGTGTCAGTGGTAACTCAGTAACAGGGCTGAGCCTGATAGCCAGCTGTTCTTGGGCAACTGCAGCCACCATCCTTTGTGATGATGAAAACATATCAGTGGCCCAATGCCGCGTCTGATCAAAACTGTGGCTTCAACTACCAACTGCGTTTACATCCGTGACTAACTGGTTCCAAATCTCCTTTCTGGCAGACATATATCCTGGCTTCCCCCAAGCATGAAGGTTCTATGGTGTCTCAGAGCCTGGATAATGACCTCATTCTCAGTGTCACTGAAAGAGGGGTTGTAGATTTGCAAGCTTGGGTGCCATAGTCCTATGTGACATAAAACAAAGAAGGACAAAACACATTAATATCACATAAGTGATGTATTTCCTCACAAAAATAATAAGTCTGTATACCACTTGGCAACATAAAGCACTTGAGACACACTTCTTGTTTGCTATAATAGAATAGTAGGTGACTCTGCACCTCCCCCTCCCACACAAATGAAGGTTTATCCAAACCAGGGAATACCAAGTAATGTATATGTTTTCAATAACATTATCAGGCTATATACACATTTCAACATAAAAGTACTTGAAACATACTTCTGATTTTGGACTACAGAATGGTAGGTGTCTCTCCATCCACCCAACACCCCCACACACACACACAAATGAATGTTTGTAAAAAACAAGAAATACCACATAAGTAATGTACATATGTTTTCTGCAAAAGTATCAGGCTGTCTATTTTCCACAGAAAAGCACTTGAAACACATTTCTCGTTTAAGATAACAGAATGAAAGGTTATGCACCCACAACTCCAACAAAATACAAGGGTCTGTTGAAGCACCCATTTTGTCAACATTCATATAGTGTCATTGAATACTGGATGATAATTATTGCGCCACTACTGTGGAGGATTCCTGGGCCATCTGAGAGGCATAACACTAGTGTCAGTGACATGTACATCACATTTCTCTCTAATAACATATGAAATTGCAACATCAACTGTTAAGAACATAGCTGTGCTGAAAGTATAACCCATCTTTCTCACAAAATTAAATGCTTTCCAAAACTGCTTATACCAACAGTTGAGTATGAGAAGTGAATACAGATTAAAGTTAATTTTTCTGCTGGCTGTGTAAGTATATTTGCAACAGTTTTCAAAAACTAAAATGTCTGAGTAACAGAAGCATACCTTAGCAAAATAAATGTTTTCTCTGCAGAGAAATAACCTTCAAAAAAATATGAATCTTCTCTTTTGTCTGAATACACAAATATCCTCTCATTCCCCAAGTTACACAGTTACCTTTTTATAGTGCAGATTCAGTCCACTGAGTACTGAGAAGATGGAAATGAGGTGTGAACTCATTAGAATGGCTCAATACCAAACTATTACCACATGTGACAGATGAAACATAGTGTAGGCTCTACAGCATTGTTAGGTGCTTATGGCTTGCATCTGTGAATGGTTAGTGTGAGTGATGGAAAACATAACAATTCAGACACCCTTCCCTGTAGTGGGTGCTTCAGTGAGAATACACTTCCAAAGTGTGTAACTAACTTCAGTGAGTTTTAAGTAAAGCAAAGCAGTACACATGTATAATTTTTGTCCATAATAGCACAGATCTCCTGTGTTTTATGAAAAAAGTTTCTTTGCACTTCAAAAGGCAACTGTTATGAATTTTTATCACACCTTGAAAGCGAAATGATAGCAAATGTACTACAGACTGCATGCATGGCAGTAAAGCAGAGATAAAAGAAGAATGATCAGAATACAAGAAGAAAAAAGAGCTGCATTTCTGCAAACATATTCATAAATGCACATGTGATCTCTTATTGTACAAACTATGTTACCCACACATGTGCAACCAACAAAGAATGTCCAAATGTATGAAGTGATAATACAGGATATGAAATGTGAATTGCTTGTATGCACAGTAATTGACTGATGTTGCTGTGTCTGTGTCAAAGAGAGATAATCCACTATAACTGTGTTTTGTAAGTGCAATAGACCGACAGTTCAGTTTTGCTGATTTTTTTTTTTATCATTTATGTGTTTTTTTTTACTTTACCATTTGTGTGGCACATGGATTAGCACAGACACAGTTAACTGCCTAAAAATTGAAAATTTAATGTGAGTTGCCTTTTGAAGCACAAACAAGCTCAGCAGCATTGCACAGCAGTCAGCCCTATGGATGGTACTGAGGCAAAACACAAGCCTCTTAGCTTCCGTTAAGGACTCCTCTCAAACCTCTTGTAAGAACAAATCCAAACACAAATGAAACAGAGTCCAGACTGGCCGTAATCTTTTATTATAAAACATTTTATAATAAAAGATTACAACCAGTTTGAATTTTGTTTTATCTGTTTTTGGATATGGATGGTAATGACTGCACAAATTCCACCTTTTACCTGATTGTGTATCACAAGGTGTAAATACATTCAATTAAACAAGAAAGAATGTAGTTAAAGTGGAGTTGCATTCCCACAGTATATATTTTTATTGTGGAATACACAAATAATATTTGTTTGCTATTTCCTTTTATATTTGTGTGTTGCCTACCTATGCTCAAACAGGAGTCACTACTTAAGGAGAAAAGTGTAAGATTTTATTTGATTTGCCTTCCTTCATGCAAAAAGACTCAGCTGTGAGGTGTGCCATCAGCAGTCTGAACAGTACTGTGTGTGGAAAATAAATGTAGTTTTACCTTTGGCTCCAAGTGGAATTACAATGAATTAATGGCCAGAACCCAGGTGAGCAAGGGTAATAATTCAGCAAAATCCACTTTTTGTTAGGATGTTCCACTGTAATTTTTCAAAAATCTGCGATTTTAAATGTAATGCCGCATAGAAATAGCTATGTATAGCAGGTTGATTGAGCATAGGCATACTTTTGGGGTATCTGGGTAACTTATCTATCATGACAATGATGAGTATGTAAAAGAAATGCAGTTGCACATATGTGATGGAGAGAGTAGTTTACTGACAATCATCTAAAACCCTCATATAACACAAGTATAACTGTGCAACAAAGTGTTATCTGAGGCATGTACTACAAAACACAAATCTGTTACTAAGGTAATGAAATTCCGTCCATTTCCATTATCTTGTCAGACATTAGTCATGCATCACAGATGACAATGCATAAGCCAGGACCTTGCAATGTCACACACATAAACTCTTAATGGAACTATAGTCAGTCTTTAAACTAAATATCTGTCATGACCACGATTGCCAAACACTTCTTTAGTAAGGAGGAAAGATCAACTATGTGGAATTGCATGCTTTTTCTCTTTTTTACATAGCTTTGAATCCCACATTGTACAAATTACTTTTATCAGTGTGCACGCACTCACAAAAATATGTGTCAAGTCACCCCATTGATTGCTCCAAAGTCATGACCTAAAAGCCAAGTCAATTAGCATTTCAGTGTTGAGCATTGAACAAAGTGTGACCAAGTATAAGAGCACACATGCTATAAATCAATGCCAAGTCTCAGATTAATATTGCTGTTTCATAAACTCCCTTCCTCTTTGTTTGACAATCTTTGTCTTCACTTACCATCATGCAAATGTGGTTGACATGGCTGTGAATGTTTGCACACTGGTCATAAAATGCAATATCACAAACTGGTGGGAAAACAGTTTTACTGTTATTGGACATTTGCAGACATGCCAGGAGATAGATAGGATGGTGACAAATTCAGACCACAGAGGAGGGGTGTAGATGAGTCAAAATATTTGTTGCACTCCTTGTGAAGTGCTACAGCCACAGGCTGCTGCATGGGGCTATAGCAGGTCTTAGCATAAGGCTGAGGGTTGGGAAAGCCTGGCCAATGCTGTCTCCAGTGCAACTGACATATCAAACATCGACGAGCAGTGCAGGCACCATTTCTGTGGCCTGAAATAGCTCAAGCAAGCACAACTCGACCAGTGGCTGGATGTGGTTTGAAATGCTGACATCCCATAGCTGTGTAAGTTTAAAGATAAAGAAACTAAAAATTATATGGAATGGTGTAGATAGACAAGACTGGTATGCATAATGCTTTCAAGTCTCTTTCTCCTCTCCTTTATTTTATAGCTCCACAAGAAATATCAGCAAACAGGAGGCAAATAGTGAGAGATTGGAATGAGTCAGAGTAGCAAGGGCTATGTATGCAGCAGAAATTAACATGATTGTATAAATAGTTTGTGATTCTGTAGATCAGTAGCAAATTAAGCATGCTTCTCTTAACTGTAACAGCAACCATTCTAGCCTTATTTTGCAGCTCTTGGTAATTGGATTGGGCAAGTGTAATACTGTATTCAGATTATGTGGGTTCACTTTCTACAAGTAACCTATACAGTCACATTCAACAAGTATTTATGCATTTTAATTGCAACAATACTGGCTTTAATGCCATGTTATTAATTTAATCTGTAGTAACTTTAAAAGCATATACGATATATCTGTATATTCCAAGGATTACTTGTAATGATTCACAATCATTTTTGGGATTTGAAAAGCTGTATAGCAAATATAATAATAAAATTATATTTATTGTAATTCTGCATGAATGTGGCAATTAATGTCTTTAATCATCTCTTTCCTTTTTTGCCTCACCCAACCCCTTTTCTCTCATACTCTTTTTTAATGGAAACAAACCATTCTGATGTCACACTTTTTTGTCAACAAAGTAAATGCTTTTCAGCACAGAGAAGTAGGCCAGCCACTGTGGCTCAGTCTGCTAACCCTCCATTAGCTGCCACAGCAACTCACAGCATGTCTGGTACACAACCTGGCAACACTGCCTCACCAGCCCTCGACACTACCTGGCCCATGCATATCAGGTAGCATTGGCCCAGCTGCTGGTGCATTTGTACCCTCCGTGAGTACTGTTGGAGGTGGTTATGATGTCACCCATAAGGAGATGCCACAGATGGTGCATGATGTCAAAGAAACTGGCCTTGGTGCCCACATCAGTCATCTGGAGAGGTTGCTCATTAAAATAGAAAGCAGACTCTCAAATCAAACAATCTCACAGGGAACACAGGAAGGGGACAGTGATGACAGCTCTGAGGGTGAGGACTAGATTCTCACTATTCCCATACTTGACAGACATGTGCCTTTGATGTACCCTTACCTATTCCCAGTCATGGCATCCCCCAACTGTTTGTGTCCATCAGCATCCATGTATCTGTCTTCTTTGTCCTGCTGTCTGCACCTTCTTCATCACCTATCTGCCTGAACCTCACATTCCTATATCCCTTCTCCAAAATTCCTCTCTTCGTGAAAAAAATGGCCACCTGTCCCAGAAAAAAAAATATTGTCCTATACAAGCTCTCCACTTTGCATATGCGCCTCTTTGACACACTTGATTTGGTCCAATTGTATTGTCAGTACCCATCTGTGCTGTGGTGACAGTCCAGATTCATCCTCTTTTCTATACATATTCACATTGCGGTGTTGAAGAATTGGATATCTAATGTTCTTTCCTAATTGCCTCCTGCAGATGCCTTCATCACTTCTCCTGTGTTCATCACTCTGCTTACCCCCAATTTCACAACTTTATTAGCAACCTTATTTTCTCAACTTGAATAGGTTAAAAATAGAATCCCACTCCACAGACAATGCCATAAATGGTCCATAAAAAACTTCACTTTTCATCCTCTGCATTTTAGCAGAGTTTGCCATCACACACCGATGCCAAGTGGCAATGAATGGATCTATACATCCAGTTTAATCCTGGTGAGTTTCTGTCATCACTAGACAAATTATGTCCATGCAGTATTGCTTAAACTCACTGCACTAAAGGAACACAGAGTTAAACCAGAGTAAATGCACTACTTTGAAACAGTTACTCTGAGCTCTTTAGATTGCTGAATGTAACACAATGCAACTACCTATGTGGAATGTTCATGCAAATTATTTGAATAAAGTTTTTTTTTTGCCAATAACACCAAGGAATTGATTGAAAAGATGCATGTCACATCATTTTTTAATGTGATATTATATGTATCCTATATCGTAACATTTGCCACAGTTATGAGTTTTCATGGAGATGGGCGGCTGCGGTGGTGCAGCAGTTAGCATTGCCGCCTCACAACAAGAGGTTCCCTGGTTCAATCCTCAGCTGGGGTGCCTTCTGTATGGAGTCTGCATGTCCTCCCTGTGGTCGCGTGGGTTTCCTCCGGGTGCTCCGGTTTCCTCCCACATCCCATAGACATGCTGTAGGTGGATTGGATACTCTAAATTGGCCCTAGGCGTGAGTGTGTGCGTGTGTGTGCCTTCCATGGAAGGTTGGGCACTGGGATGGTAACTCAACACTGTAAAACTCCACTGCCAATCATGAGCAGACAACTGATCTGCTGTGGAAACCCCTAACTGGGAAAAGCCGAAAGAAGAAGAAGATGAGTTTTCATGGAGATATATTGAATACTGGCCAAAAATGAGAATTTGAAGTGGCAGCCATCTCCACAACTATCAAATATTTATCCAGACTTGCTCTGCTTGTCATAAATGTGTTGTCCTTCTCCTAACCCTTCTTTACCCTTATGTCAGTCAATTAATGCTACACAGTATGGCAGCTTAATAATGAGAAGAGACCAAAAACATGTCCATGAATGTTCCATTAAACCAAACATTATTATGTGTATGTTCACCTCCTCTTGCTCTTCTTGTATTCATCCCTTTACTCCCACACCTCTTTACATGAGTGTATCTGTTAGATTGATGGATGTACAGGTCATTTCATGGTTTCTGCATACTGACATGACTCTGCTGATGGATAATACAAACATGTTATCATGATTCAATAGTTTATCAGTGCTCCTGTGGTATGCATGGCTTAAAAATGGGTTCTAGTATTCTCTCTGTGCCATGTTCAGGTGATTATGGTTGAAATGTTCTTGTAATATAATGTGGAAACTGTCCTTATGGAGAAGAGGCACATCGCACACCATTTTCAGGATATCCAGCAATACACAAATAGTTACCATATTTGTTGGGTCATAATAATCTTTTCAGATGTAACGCCCCTTATAATTTCTAGAAAGCTGAACACATAATTAGGTTGTGATTTGCAGTGATGCCGGCTGTATTGGGGTAGGCATTTCTCACAAAATTTGGGGAAGACATATACTTACATTTGTAGTCCTGATTGTATTTACTTATCCATGAGCATATCACATTGATATCGTAAGTAAATTCTATTAATGTGGACATCACTTCATCTGGGAGGTTGTCATAATGGTTAAGGTGTTTTCCTTACAAACATGAGGTGCAGGGTATGATTCTCACATGGGGTAATTGGCTAAGCTTACAATGGCCATAAGGACAGTTAACCTAATACTAATCTATGAACCTATAATATGAAGAAACATACCTCCACCCTTGTAGCACTAGTGTTTTCAAATTGTGTGTGTGTTTGTAGGTCTCTCAGTGTGTTTTCTAAACAACATCCTGAGTAACACGTACACGTGTGGCTCAGTGCTGCAAGATGAATTTCTGAAAGTTTCTTTCAAATATGTTAGCGGTATGTATTTAAATGTATTTTTGCAAACTGCAATCATACATTCATAGCCCAAGTCCTGCCTTTGCACACAAGTCTCTTAACAGTATATGTTACCTGTGACACTATGATGATGTCATCCTCTATAAAGAGCAATGTGATGGTGTGAGTGTTAAGTACTGTGCTCTCCCTCTTGTAAAACTAGTTAGGTGGGGTATCGAATCACACAACAGTCAACATGTGTGTGTGTGTGTGTGTGTGTGTGTGTGTGTGTGTGTGTGTGTGTGTGTGTGTGTGTGTGTGTGTGTGTGTGTGTGTGTGTGTGTGCGCATAATCAGAAGAGCTTGACTCCAGCTCCTTCTGGCATACCTCTCAACTTTACAGATTTTTGCAGAATGCCCACATTTTTGCCTCATATTTTGGTCCAGTTTTCATAAAATTGTGATTTTTTGGAAAATTAGAGACAAATTATTAAGGATGGAAGTTGGAAAATATTGACAGACAATTGCATTTCAGGCATTATACCCTTCAGAGAATTCATGCTAAAGCAAAACCTTTTAATCTATCAACTTTCTAAGTTTGTAAGAGTAATATTTAAAACGTGTCCCCATTTTTGGGCCTTTGTCCCACTTTTGTTCATGGCTTTATCCAGATTTTTTGCTCTAAAAGGTTGAGAGGTGTGCCTGCTACCCTCACTCAGATATCATTCAGGAAATACGTTTGCACTGGTACATGAATCCACTGCAATTTCATACAGCCCTCACAGCATCATTTTCTCACCATACACTGATGATGTCATCCTCTGTAAAGAGCACTGTGGTGGTGTGAGTGTTATGTCCTGTGCTCTGCAGCTTGTATAACTAGCTAGGTGGGGGATCAAATCACAGAACAGTTAATTTTGTGTGTGTGTGTGTGTGTGTGTGTGTGTGTGTGTGTGTGTGTGTGTGTGTGTGTGTGTGTGTGTGTGCAAGTGTAATCCGAACAGCTTGACTCCACATCCTGCTACCCTCAATCAAATATCATTCAGAAAATACTTTTACACTGGTACATGACTCCATAGCCACTTTATGCAAACCTTCCAACATCATCTTCTGACCATACACTGCTGAGGTCATCCTCTAGGAGGTCTACTCTGATACTTTTAAAATCAGACATGCTGTGGTGCTGGTGTTAAGTACTGTGTTCTCTAGCTTGTATAACTAGATAGTTAGGGTAATACGCGCACCAAAGGCTAGGAGTAGGACCAAGAAACCACAGTAAAACATTTATTTCACTAAGCGCTTTCATATGGAAATACATCAGACTTCATCAGAGTGAAGAAACACATGAAATGAATGTACTTAAGTTAACTTTTTTTACTGTGGTATCTCAGTCCTGTTCCTAGCCCTTGGTATGTGTGTGCCTTTTTTATGGTTCTAGATAGGTAGGGTCTCTAATCTCACAGCACTCAGCTTGAGTGTGCATGTGTGTGTGTGTGTGTGTGTGTGTGTGTGTGTGTGTGTGTGTGTGTGTGTGTGTGTGTGTGTGTGTGTGTGTGTGATAATTCAACTATCAGTCTGGAGACAATTTTGAAAGGCATGTGAGTCCACATCTATGTCACACAATCATCCCAACATCTCTTTCTCAATAAAAATCCAAAGTAGCCAAGGAAGAAGTTCCATAGTAGTAAAATATAGCATACAGGATAAAAAGAATACTCACTGGCACCACTAGAACCTGTTAACACTTTATTTAACACACAGATAAGCGCTTTTGAGCATTAGCTCTTCATCAGATCTAAAAAAAGGTTAAAATCAACCATATTTAAACAAATGACAACCAATTAGAATCAATAGCAGAAACATCTCTTTCTCAGCATACACTGATGATACACTATAAAGTGCAGTCTGAGACTAATAAAGTCAGACATTTGTAGTGGTGCTAGTTTTACAATATATGGAATCCAGCTTGTATACCTACAAAAGTGATGTATTTTAACATGACCTCAATCAGCTGGTGGGTGTGTGGTTGTTGGTATATTACAATCACTGCATGATGTTTTGAATCTGTTTTCATTTGTATCTCACTCAGGAGAACATTTTACACAGCCCCATGAATCCAACATTCCTGTTCCCTCTATCCAAATAACTTTTTTCAACAGAACACTGAGGATGCCATCATCTCAAACATGCATGGAAACATAGTGGAGCACATCCCCTACATTATAATATGCAAGCTATCTGCAGACCACTGGATGTGTGATTGCTAATGCTTTTGTGGCATGGTACACATGTTACATATGGACAGAGGCAGTCTGCACTAAAATCAAACACATGCTTGCATAAATACATACATACGATTTCTATCTTCCCTCACATAAATATAGCAGTTTTGATTTACATGGCATAATAATGGCTAGTATTTCATGTTTTCTTGACCATTAGTCTAGTAATGCCTTATGACCCTATGAACATTGCATATATCAGTGTTGTTTTCATCCACATAGCCTATGTTGAGATGTGGATGCACTGTAGATCTACAACAGTGTATTCCAATCTGTGATTTGCTCTACTATATTGATGTCTGATTTAGTTTGTGGCTGACTGCAAATTGGGGTCAATCATGGAATCCACAAACAATACTGATATAGTGCAGAAAGGATTAACACACACAAATGATTGTTGCCATAGCTATGGAGAGATAATAAATGAAAAGGAAAATCATAATTATCCTGTCTTGTAAAGCAAATATCCCATCTAATTGCAATATAGAAAGCATCCCCCTAGGAGTAGACTCAGTGGTATGTGATGTGGTTACTCATGTTAAGACTAATCTGAACTTTGAATGCCCTGTGTCCACAGTGCTGAGAAATTCTCTGTATGTGGCACAACTCTTAAGTAAGGACATAACATCCAGATCAGAAAATGTTATAATTCCATAGTACTTGGCCTTCATCACATCAATAATTGAGCACAGTGCACCCTTTTGCATGTATATCACCAGGCATCTGCAACAGCTGGACTGAACCCAGAGCTTTCTCACCAGGAAGATACAGGTTATAAAAAACAAGTCCTATGTGGAACTATTGAAAGCCCTATCACTGTATTCTGTCTTTTACAGGCTACTTAGGAGTGCTCTTTGTCTGGCGTACAGGGCAGTGTACAAGCAGGCCCTGCTGGAAATTTTACACAATCATAAAACAAGCTGCATGAGAATCACACATTCTAGGGTCTTACCCAACCTCTGGCATACATAAATCAGGTTGGAGGGACAGACACATCTCTAAGAGACTACCCCTTCTTTGGAACAAGTTTTCCATTCATGTAATACACAGCCCTTCCCTAACTCTCTTCAAACGCAACTTATATCAATGAATGTGTAAACATAAATTTACTCTTGATGTGGCAGCCATGTCCTTCATGGACAGAGGCAGTCGACATTACATACCATAGCATAGGCTCATACCTCTGTGAATTTTGTTCACATACCTTTTGAAAATTGTTAAATTTGTGTTCAATCTTTCTAGGCTTGCATGGACTCTAGGGCCTTTAGCCTAATGCTCAGCTATGAACCTATGAAGTGCAATTATAGCTTGGTGCAAATATAGTGTGACTTGAATACATCATGGTCGTACCAGTACAATACATTAATACTACAACTAGACAGTTTGCATGAACAAATATGGATGTATGTCAGGATTAGATGGCAGTATAACATTGTAAATGATAATGCCAGGGCGTGAGTGATCATGTGGTACATATCTTGAGGTCTGACATTTGCTTATAGAAGGTACTCCACTTATTGTTTGCTATGTGTAAAATATCACAGTGACAGCTTCCTGGATCATTGACACTTGACTTTGCACTGCTGTACTTTTTATGCACATGGACATAGTTGATGCATTGCCATCAGTCTCAAATACTACTGTACCATTCATTAAAATAGACCACATCTTAATTCACACATCAATTACTGATGTATCAGACAATATCCAATGGTTTTATATGTGTCAGATGCATGCAATACCCAACTGTGTGTAGGGAATCTACTCATAAAAATGTGGTGTTTGTGTGTGGTGTTACCCTTATGACCAGTACCTATGTCACGCAAGGATGCTTTAGCCAAGTGTATCACATTTGGCACAGTGAGCTCCCACACATCTGGAAGGCCATTCAGAGCTATTCTTTGGGATGTATACCCATTAGGATTTGACAGTGCAGACTTCCTTTCAAGTTGTTCTACTAGATGCTTGTTTGATAAGTCTTTCTGTGTTACACCCAGTAAATACACAGCTTAGCCATGACAGTTATGGCCTAGGTTTGATTCTTGTAGGTGGTGATTGTGGCTTATGTGTCATGCAGTCCTGTCAACTTGTCCTGATTTGCAATCCAATTTTAATAATGCCTCTCTTAAACCATCCCAAAGTTGGTCATTTTTGGAGAAGGGTTGGTGAATTTCATTTATCAAATACTGACAATCATTCCAGCTTTACAAATCTGTTCCTGAAGAACATTTATAATAAGTTACATGCATATGTTCTGTTAATGCTACATTAATAGTGGTAATACTGTAAAACTGTGCATGATTGTAGCTGCTTCTGTCAATATTTGTCCAGAAATCTGTTTCAGTGAGTCCCTGATTGGTTGAGAGTTATGGTGACATGTAAGTCATATTAAACACAGTCATTTTCAGATCTTCAGGGTATGCACATACCCCTAACTTGGGTTTATATTAGAACATCGAAATTTCACAACTTCGAATGTCCTAATATTGACCCCTATTCAGCGAATGCTGAAAATAGCAAAGCTGCAGAACACAGAATTTTTTCCTAGGGAAGGAATTCGGTTGGCCGATCCTGTAGCTTTGCTATTTTCAGCACTGTGGTGGAAAGTTATGGGTCGAGATCAGGTAAGTGTGCAATTTTGTGGACGTGAGGGTTAGGGCACAGGGTAGATGAGTTAGGGTTAGGGCGTGGGTCAGGTAAGTGTGCAATTGTGTGGACGTGAGGGTTAGGGCAGGGTAGGTGAGTTAGGGTTAGGGTACGGGTGAGGTGAGTGTGCTATAATGATGGACCTTATGGTTAGGGTTTGTGTTAAGGTAAGTGGATAACTAGTAGTGTATGTACAGTTTAGTGTATGGTTAGATGTAGGATTTTAGGTGTATGTGTGTGGATTGCTGTTTGTTTGGTGTGCTTGTGTTGTATGTATGTGTGCTGTAACAATAAATTTTTTCCCAGGGAAAAGATTTGCTGTTCTGCATGTTAGATATTGTCAGCGTTCGCTGAATAGGGGTCGATATTAGAACATTCAACATTTTAAAAAGTTGATGTTCTAATATAGACCCCCTCCTAACTTATATACCATCTTTGGTAAATGCCCTCTGCAGTGAGCATGTTAGTAATGTTTATCTCACAAACATTTACCTCCACTGACATTTATCCTTGTGTGGCCTTCACATATATACTATAATGTTTGTTTATATCATAATACACTTGTTCATGAGGTGTTAAAAGCCATATATACTGTACTAGCTATATATTTGCTTTATTTATATTACTTATAGACATTTGTTGACTGGGAAAGTTCACTGGGTCAAAAATCCATTTTCAGTGGAGGTCCTAGAAGAAAAGCTCCACAAATATTATTACAGAGAACTTTAAAGACAAAAATATACAATGAACATAAGTTTAAAAATCACATGCAACATTTTAACAATCTAAAGCATTCAGGATAAAGAGGAACATTAGAATCTAGGTAAGCAGATTGTTTTAAGTACTTGGGGATTTCAGGCATTGCATTGGAGTAGAGAGAATGATTAGAACATGCAAGATGGTATAGATAATAGTCGATATAAAGTTACTGGGATTTGAGAGGAGTTACTGAGTGGAGAAAAATAAGAGGAGGAAAGTTAGATTCATATGTTTAAGATAGATTAGGTTTTACTGCATAGGAACATGTATGATTATTTAGGTAATGGCATTTTAGTGCAGTTTTAGAGGTTTTAGGGGAGTCTAGTAGTGTAACTGAGGATGTTATGCTACTGACCTATGCTGGAAGTGTACATACATTGACATATCCTACTTAGGGAACACTGACATATTTATCATGCCATCTTACTCTTTATTCATTCCTATTGTTCATGTCTGAGCCCATTTTTATCAGCACACTTCCCCTGCCCAGTGTATGCTTCATTGTATATACCCTTCCTGTTTAACCCACTTCTCCTCCATTATGTCATTATTGAAATATATATTTTTTATTGATCATTGCACTGAGTACACTTTTCTTAACTGTTTTATTACTAATGATATTGCAGTATTTTTAGCCCGGTACTCATTGTGGCTTTCTACACAATCTTGCAGAGCAAAGTTGCTCTTAAGCAAGCTTGGATGCTTGCTTTTTCTGTGCTTGTGCTGTTCTGCATGGTTTCCTGGCTGGTGAGACTGTTGTTGTTGTAAGAGTGATGAGCAGCATGAATATGTGATTAGCACTGTTGCTCATGCACTAACACGTAAACTCAGTGTAGAATTTGTGTGAAGCCTGCAGATAAGTTATTGAATCACAGGGACTAATACATTCATAACTAATGCAAAGCTTATACAACTCCTTGCACATCCCTATCTTAAACCACTCTTTATATATACCACTTGGCTTAATCAGCCATTTACAGGTATTTTTACTTTATTATTATTATACTCTGACATACATAATTTTTAAGTTTCTCACTTATATTGTATTCTTTCATTATTACCCATAAGATCTAATATTCAATTGTATTGATTACCTTATTAGGTCTTCTATCATAATTTTTCTTTATTTTCTATTCATAATGTTATCTACAGTTTCTTTACCTATCATTAATAATTCTTAACAACTCTTCCCCTTTATACTATACATATTATCTATCCATTTTAGCTTCAAATCTCTTTTGCATTATTTTCATAAAAAATTTATAATCATTATTCAATACTATCAGTCTCCAGTTTTTTATTGTCTTCTATCTTCTGTCTTCCATATGAATTTAAGTATTCAGTTACATAATTCTTTATACATAAAACCTTCATTTAGCCATTCATTCAAAATGTTTAAAAAATATTTTTTGCCAATTCATTATTATTTTTTTTTACATTTCATATCTTACTCGATCTGGTCCTGCAGATTAATCCATGTTCACTTGTGCTAATACTTTATCTAGCTCATTTAAAAAAATCTCCTTTTCCAACTCTATTCTTTTTCTGATATTTTTTCTTACTTTCCATTTTTTATCACTACCTTCTTTTTTCCTTAAGCATTTGTTGTACATATTGTACTACACTGTAATATTTTCTTCAGTTCTTTCTATTTCTCCTTTTACAATTTTATTTCTCTCATTACACTACAATATTCCTTTACTTATCTGCTTAAGCAACCTGATACTTGTTCACTTTTTCATTGTATAAATATCTCTGCTTATATAACAATTCTTGCATTTTTTCTTGATTTCTTTCAAAAAATTCTTTCAAATTACATTCTATCATTTTCTAAATCTTGCCATGCATTGTTATGTTCTTTTATATTTTTCTTTGTCTACTTTTCTCACATCATATTGTCACTGTAAAAAATGTTTTCATGGTAATATATTTTCATAAATGTATTACTAATCTCTTTCCTTCTTCATTCCATGCTTTCTCATTTATGCTTTTTATCCCTTTGCCTATTTTTGTATATTCCTTGTTTTTCTTATCTGTAGTCATATTTTCAAAATGATCAGACAATCATTTTTCAACTACCCCATCTCCTATAACAAAACCTTCTGATACTATAAATAATCTAAGTCCATGAGTTTTTGTTCCAAAGTTTGAACTTAATACATCTTATACCTTCTAGCATTTTTCCTTGTATCAGTTCCTTTCTTTTTATGCCTGCATCTTGAATCTCAGTTAAAATCTCCTGTTATTATAATATTCAGATTTAACCCTACATAGTATAAAACCTGATGAAATAACTTTCCTCTTTATTTACAATTATATACACATATAAAGTTATAATTCTATATATTTGTTTTTTCCATTTTAAATCTATAATATTTTCAATTTTGCTAAAGTTACAGCCAATATCTTTACTGCATTTCTACAGAAAACAGCTATTCCAGAACATCACTCATTTTCCAGAGTCCAGATTATCTTACCTCCCCATGCTTTTAGAGTTTCTAATATTCCTTCATTTATTAAAAATCTTCTGTCTTCTAATATAATTACATCTTCATCACATGTATTACACCACCACAAAGTCCCTCTTATTCTTATTATATTCTTAATACTATTCAAATTTACAGAAAACACTCTAAAGTTTTCATTTTCCCTTTTCTTTAGATTCATGATTTTATAAGTTCATAACTAATTACTAGGCTAGCTTTCTTAATAGGCCATTCTAAGATTAATGAATTTCCATCTCAAAGGTGAGAATCCAACATTGTCCCTTGTGTCTGAGATTCAAATGACTTAACTATTATACCAGCCCAAAATCATAAGCTGTGTACATTCTTTATTCATCCATTTTCCCCTTTTCATTTTGTACTTAACCCTTTAAATTTTCTTATTATGTCTTTAAGCCTTTTAACAATTTAATTATTTTTTCTTTTACTACCTCCCAATTTGTCTCTTCTTCATCACTTATTTCAGAACCTTCTTCTTTGTCCTTTTTATTATTTTTCTTATCTAATTTTCTTCTATTTCTACTACTTGAATTTATTATCCTTGTCCATTTTCTTCTCTTCCTTTTTCCTTACTATTATTTTCATTTTTGTACTCCATAAATGTCCAATTCTGTTACATTTATAACTTTTCAATTCACATTTTTGCATCATGTCCCATTTCCTCACAAATATCACTTATCAAATTTTCTTCTTTTCCACAAAAAAATTGTATTTTGTGTTCTCCCCAGTATTTTACAACACCCTTATTCAACTCTAAATTTATCATACCTGGTATATGTTTATTTTTTTCTTTCTATTTTTAATACAGTATTACAATCCCTTCCACTAGTCTATAAACCTTTTATCATAAACTTTTCAATTCCAAGTACTTCTTTGCATAAAGTTTTCAAATGTCCTTTTAAAGCGTCTTTTTCCACCTATGTTTGAAATCATGCATGAGTTTATTTTTTTTTTGTTTCGAACTTAAATGATTTAATTTCATAAAGATTCCATTGGTTGCCATCTTTTTCTTCATATTCTCCAAGAACAATTTCCATTGAAAAACAGTCTCAAATATAATGTCACAAAATGTCACTTTGTTAATGAGAATAAATGCTGTTACCCGATGTGCTTTTACATCCAGAGGAGCTATTAAATTTGCACACTCTTCATACTTGTCCATTTCTTTTCCTTACTTTGAATCTGTAGCACATACTTCCATTTTCAGTTTCTTCTGCCTTCTTTTCTGCTACTCCATTTTGTCTTCTTTTACTTACTTTGCATATGATTTCTTTTCCATATCACCACTATTCTTCAGGATTGTCTTTAAACCTCCTTTTGTATTTTCTCCATAATGCCCAGGAAATATCTTCATTTTCTGGCTCAGTTTTCATCACCATTTCAAGTAAATCATCCCACAGTCCAACTGACTGGAGGGTTGTAATTATATATCTATCATTGCCAACTCATTACCATCAAACAGATTTCTTTGAAACATCTCTTCAGTATACTGCACAGATTCTCTGGTGTTTATATTTGTTTTCTCCTCAGTTTCTCTCACCACTCCATTATCTCTTTATCTCTCCATCTGCCTTCCTCTGAACCTGGGATTGAAACAGGAAGTGTTTCTGCAAAATGTGTCCCACTGGCAACAGTGATGATTTGCGGAAGTTCCCTGATGTCCTGCCCAAATTTTTCTTAGTAGTATACATACTACCTCAGGTCTGACTTGAAAAGAAGCTGATAGCTTATTGTGACTAATCTGATCAACAAAAGGATAAATAAATAAACAAATAAAAAATAAATAATGAACATACTAACAAATGAATAAATAAAACCTGGTGTCACATCATATGTAACTACAGGACTTCCTCTATGTCTACCTTGTTCCATACCTCCTACTTATGCAATATGGAGTCCCTGTGCATTAAGCCAAAGACCATTCTCCTAGGAGACTTCAATTATCCCACCATCAACTGAGAGTTGCACATCCTCAAGCATGTATGTATGCCCAGATATGACTGGACTTCATAAATATAAACACCCTTGACCAGTTAGTCCACATCCCAACCAGGGGATATTTCATCCTAGATTTGGTCCTTATCAATAGTTGGACAGCTCTGCTTCCAACTTAATCTGGCCTCCTCCCTGGTCAAATTG
This sequence comes from Protopterus annectens, assembly GCF_019279795.1. Lineage (NCBI taxonomy): Eukaryota > Metazoa > Chordata > Ceratodontiformes > Protopteridae > Protopterus > Protopterus annectens. The sequence continues at coordinate 14,521,196 of NC_056736.1, forward strand.
GACCAGAAGTTAGTCATATTCACCTTAAGGCTAAATCCAGATGCATTCTCAGTATTCAGTGACTATGTAAAAGCTTATCTACCTAAAATATGTGATAGAGTGACTAAATTCAAAAGTCCCACCAGTATTGATGATTTCACTAATTATACAATATCCTTTACTGCCATTTTCTATGTACATGTAAATTGTTTTGTAGATGCATCTAGTTCCCTCAGAAATCAATGCAGTGAAAAATTCTAAATTAAACTCCTATGCTGGAACCCTAATATAAACAAGCTATATAATAAAAGAAAACAAAAGAAAAGAAAAAATATCATTGCAACAAAATAAATCTAACTTTCAAGAAACAAACATTTTCCAAATCCTGATCAAATTAAAAAAAAATGATATGAGGTAAAACTAACCAGCCAGGGAGAAGATAATCAAATCCTGCTTTGACTGTGTTAGAAATCTCAGGAAACAATGACAGCACTGAATGGAAGTCACCCCTCTACCCTCCGATATTCTAAGAATAAATACACACATCTACCCCTCCAAAAAAATTTAAGTTCACAAGAGATTGTCTAAGGACAATAACACTACAAGTCAAATTCATAAACTCACCACAACATGTATGTAACCGTGTACATATTGCAGTAGCATTTTGTACTCATTTAGTACCCTTACACAGTGCTGCATGGTCATCCAACATGAGGGCATGTGGCATCACAAAGGGATGGCCCTGTGGCAATGAGGAATGGTAATGTAGTGTTCTGGGGGGCAGAGGCATATGCTAATGAGCTATGTGCTCTGTCACCAGAACAGCCTCCAGGAAGCCATTTACATGGCTGAGCAATTCAAGAAAGTGCTTGGCCATGTAGATCAGCATGGCCATATCCACAACACTGCAGTAGCAACACAGCAAAGAGGCTGTCTTTAATTGCAAACACCAAAATGGTGAGAGGTAAAAAAAAAATAAATAACAGGGCTTAAAATAAAACTGCCCTAATGATGTTGAACAGTGCTGGATCAGCCCAACTATTAGTATAGTGACCAGGGGTTGGGGGATACACTCTACTATGCCATCACCAACATTACTATGTGGATTGAGCGAATACACTGGATACCAGGAAATAATGCGTTAAGGCACAGAACAGTATAATGGTGATGAGAGGGACTAGACACAATTCTTACATGCCATAATAATACCAATCAGAGTATGGGGATGAGGAAACCCAAGGATGACCAGGAAATTTATTTCTATGATGGCAGTAACATCACTGCATGGATCAGTGGAAGAAGTAGAGAACCTCTGGATACCAGGGATGAGTTCCTAAAGTACTGTAATGACACTAACATTACAATGAAGTCAAGGAATGGATAGATATACTTGACCACCAGGGAATACCCCTTAAAGTGTCCTAAGGTGCATACAGTTTGGCAGAGATCATGGCTTGTACACCATTGGACACCAGGCATTACAGTCTTAAGTGCCATAATGACTTCAACATTATTATGGGCATTGAAGAACCAGTAGACCACCAGAGATGATATTTTAAAGTGCCGTAATGACACCAAAATCATAATAGGGATAGGAGGGTGGCAGATATGTTAGACCACCAGAGCCTAAGTCAAATATGTTGTAATGACACTAAAAAGGCTGTGTGTGTGTGTGTGTGTGTGTGTGTGTGTGTGTGTGTGTGTGTGTGTGTGTGTGTGTGTGTGTGTGTGTGTGTGTGTGTGTGTGTGTGTGTGTGTGTGTGTGTGTGTGTGTGTGTGTGTATATATGTGTGTGTATTTACAAGCTTGTGTGCAGGTGTGTGTGACAGACTAACTGAGGCAAACATGTCAATGACATGCATTTGGGAACATCTCCCTAGAGCAGTCTTTCTAGTGCAAGCTACATGAGGTTGAATAACATATCAGTCTGCTTAATGGTTAGTCAGAAACTCAAATTGTGACCACCCCAAGAGGCTATTCAAAATGTGTCTCAAAACAAGATTTGTGCCTGATGAATGGAAGACAGCAACAGTCATTCCTTTGTACAGAGGTGGGGATAAAACAGACCAAGGCAACTACAGACCCATAAGCTTCTGCAGCTTCATATGTAAGGCTATGGAAAGAATCATTATGGAGATAATAAATAGGAATGTACTTGACATATACACTCTCAACCCAGCTCAGTTCAGATTAGTCAAAGGCACATCCTACCTAATTAAAGTGTCTGACTTCTGTGAAAAAGTTACTGAGACAAAGGATGATGGCAGTCCTGGGTTCATTGTCTATCTGGACCTTGCAAATGAGATTGACACCTTTCCATAATCAGCATCATAGATAAACTCTCTCAACTAAAGTTAACCTCATCTCTCACTGGATAACAGATGGTCTATTATGCAAAGCAAAGAAAGTGAGAGTAGGCAGCTCTACCTCCAAAAAAGGCCTGTCACTAGTGGATTGCCCCAGGGGTTCAGTCTTTGAGAAATGTCTCTCTGGCATTTCTTTCTCAGAGGTCAAAGCTAATATTAAGAGACTGGGACTGATCAAGTCTGCAGATGACTGTAAACTTGGTGACATCATAAACTCCCAAGTGAACACCATGATCCTACAACAGAGCCTATCCCAAACAGTTAGTCGATGTCAAAACAATGAAATGAAATTCATTGCCAAAAAATGTATAATAATAGACTTCAGCAAGCATGGCTTCCTTTGTAACTATCAAAATGAGAGCAACCCACTGAAAAATGATCCTGCAGTAAGAGATCTGAGAATGTGTGTTGACAATGAAATATCCTTTAATCACATATCCACTATTGTAAGGAAGTTATTTTTCATTGTACAGCTAATATTAAAGGGTATGCCATCTAGATCAAAGGATGTAACTGTTCCTTGGTACTTGGCACATATTAGGCTAATCATAAATCCCCTTTCCGTATGTACTTGTCCAAACAGTTCTCACAGCAGTAATAACATCAGTGATTCCTCACTGAAAAATCAAGGGCCTAAATCATAAAAAGTATGCAGATCACTTGAAAGCCTTTTCTCCCTTCTTGGAATCATGCAGGCTACTATGAGGCAGGCTCTGCCTCACTTATAGAACCTTAACAGACTTTGTTCTATAAGACTTATTACACATTCGGGAGTCCAGTGGTATCAGAAACACCCAATTAAGGGACCTCAGCCTCTTTTGCAAAATTAACTCAACATGCTGGAGGAATAATTATGTAGTACAGAGAATTGTACATATCAACTCCAAGATAACTTTACAGTGGAGAAGGAGCAATTTCTCTGATTCTTACTGTTTGTGATATCTCACAAAACATAAATGAGCTTTGATCACTTCTACTAGATAAAAAAATATTTAGTAGTCTGAATGTTGAATTAAATTTATTGCATATATATATATATATATATATATATATATATACATATATATATATATATATATATATATATATATATATATATACATATATATATATATATATATATATATATATGTATATATATATATATATATATATACATATATATATATATATACATATATATATATATATATATATATATATATATATATATATATATGTAAAGAGAGAGAGAGAGATGTATTTCTCTATCTGTATAGATAGATAGATAGATAGATAGATAGATAGATAGATAGATAGATAGATAGATAGATAGATAGATAGATAGATAGATAGATCTATATGATCTATATGAGAATCATACAATTGGTCAAATAGACTAACTGTTGAATGGACCAAAAAAGACACAGCTTATCAAAAAAAGCTTATCTTATGTACTGGCTTTATGCTAGTATGAGATTGCTGTAAAATTGTGGATCAGGGAAGTTACCCTTTACCCATAATGTTGCAATCTCAGAGCTGGCATATATTATTAGCAGTGGGTGTGGGGAATGACAAATTGTGTTCGATCACTTTGCTTTCAATATGTTACATTTTTGATGAATGTCCATTCATCCATATGGAGGATTAAGATCGGGTCACTGATCATAACCTTTTTATTATGTGTTCAAGACATGGATGTCAAGAAATTCACTTTGAGAGTGAAGCTTAAGAGATGAATTTCTTGGTATTGATGTCGAGAACACATAAGAAGGAGTTATGATCCGTGACCCAGTTATAATTCCTTATAGTGTATGGAGCTTTATCTGCTCCATAAAACTACTAGTTACAGTAAAAAAAATGCTAACTGTTTTGATGTCTTTCAAAGCTGTAAAGCATTTAGGGGGGGTACTGTCAAACAGGCAGTGTAATGCTTTTCCTTAGTTTTACACTCACCTTTCATGCCTCTTAGAGGTCCAGATTTTCACAGAATGTCCAGATTTTTCCTCATTTGTTTGGTCTATTCCTCATAAATTCCATGACTGACAAATCACAGACGTTTGAAGTCACTAAACAGTGACATACATTTGAGTTTCAGAGTTTGTACCTTTCCGAAAAAAATAAAAACTAAAAACATTTCTGGTGAACACATTCAGTTATTCTAGCTTCTTTCTAATATTTTAAGAGGAAGAGACATGTTATCCCTTCAGAAAGCAGTGCTTCCACTGTCATATACTGTTCAGTACTGACAGATTTGACTGCCTAGCACTAGACCTGACATTAACAATTTAAGTAGAAGTTGCTTAGCAATTGTTACAATCAGGTATCATGCCACTTTAACACTTAAATGATTTGTCTTTTTCTAAATTTTGGAGAGTGAATACTGCATTCCTTGCCTTTCACATATATTACACACATATAAAGAATATATGTGTATATAGATATATGTACAGATATGTATATGGATCTGCTTTACAAGCTTGACATTTCAAAACTTTGAAATGCAAATGGTTGAGACCATAAGATCAACATTTTGAAACTTTGAAATTGTAATTAAAAATAAATAAATAAATAACAATTTTTTTTTAAGTTTTTGCAAGGGGCAAGCCCCCTTGCACCCTTCACACCCCTACTTAATAAATATACCAACTTTGAGATCACACTACAGTGAGAAAAATGGGAAATTTCCCATTCAGCGCTGTACAGCAATCTCCATTCAAAATGTTTGAAGTTTCAAAACTCCGATCTTATGGTCTCAACCAACTGCAGTTCAAAGTTTTGACCTTCGAGCTTGTGAAGGGAATCCATGTATATATGTATATGTATATACACATATATATCTACATACATGAGCGCAGATTTTTCCCTTGTTTTATTCTGGTTGAATAACAGTTTTTTTTTAACATGTGGTAAAGGAAATTCATATATGTTGAATTTTTACTGTTTTTTTTGCTTTTGGGAGTCAAGCAGCTAATGGGTATAATTTGGCACTGCTAATATTTGATTCTTTGTAGTAGGAGCCAACTGTGGTAGAAACATATAACTACTATGCTGATGATTTAGCACACTGGAGTGCAAATGAGGTGCATGTGGTAGTTTTGCACATTGATGAGGTAATCATACATCAGTGCAGCTCACTCCTCTTCATCTGAATGCATTTACATCTATGCAACAAGATGCACTTCTGTGAAATAGTACAATTCACATAGTTTAGTACAGATGTACTTCATTTGCATAAGAGATTTCCAAATCAACCCTTGCTTATGCCAGAAGGCCTCACTCTAACATTTGTAACTGCACTGAACCATGTACACCATCAACAGTACAGGAAAAGCTCAAGGTATCCATAAACCTCACAACCCCTGCTAATTTTATATATATCTATATATATATATATATATATATATATATATATATATATATATATATATAAATCTATGGGTCCCCTTCACATGGTCGATTTTTCAGAAAGTCGACTTTCATATGGCCAGGAACCACTATCTCCGTACAGTGCGGAATGGGAAAATTTCCTCTTCCGCACTGTAGTGTGATCTTGGAGTTGACATATTTAAGTTAAGGGGTGGGAGGGTGGAGCCCCAACAGTTGAAAGGTAAGTGTTTGGTGTGTGTTATGTGTTTATTTTACATGGTCGGCTTTTCGAATGTCGATCATATAGTCTCGGCCATATGAAAGTCGACTTTCTGAAGAGTCGACCACATAAAGTAGACCCATATATATATATATATATATATATATATATATATATATATATATATAATTTTATATATATATATACATACATATATATATATATATATATATATATATATAGATATATATATGTATAAAACCAGCAATCCCTAGGGGGCTGAGAGTAAGAACAAAATATAATGAAACTTGCGTTACCACTTAATGCAAAAGCTCTTACGAATCAGTTCATTAATATAGAAACGTTCAATCCCTCTCAGACACGTTGTTGCTAGTTTCAAAAGACTTTAAGGACTTGACGAAACTGGATACACTAAAATACGCGTAAACGCATAAATTTGAGGTTGTAACAAATCCGCCCACTCACGTAGAGCTCCCAAATACGCCAAAGCGTGTTGTTGCTGGTTTCAGAACACTTTGGTAACCTTCACAAAAAACGCCGTTGACCTTACTGGCTAATCCACCATAGTATGACCATTCGGTTCAATAGATATTCAACGAGCATTAATAAAAGACTATAAATCCACACATACGAATAAACCATACAGTACTGGCAAAAAATGTGAGTTTATTGTTAGCGCTTTCACGGCTGGTGAACGCCGCTTCATCAGACAAACAAGGACAAATCAGAAAGTGCTACATTTTAAATACTGAGTATCCATCAGTCATCCAATGAGGAAGCCGTGATCATGCATATGTATATCCTCTGTTTAGCCTAAGCACTTGTAGTGGATTACGAAGTTACAAAAATGTATATGAAAATATATATAAAAACATGAAGACTAAAAACAATTTAATGTAACAACACTCTAGCACATATGATATAAAATATTCCTTGGCGAGCCCAAGGAAAAATTAAAATATACAAAAATATATTTCATGATTGAATATGTAAAAGTACATTTCATTCTTAACTGTTGATATTTAATAAAACAAAAACTCTGATACATGATGACAAAAACTGAGGTTGAATAATAATGAAAATAGAAATAAAAATAAGATAAAAACCATAAATGTGTCTGACGATTGGCGTTATATCTATATATAATATACCGCAGTTTTTGTCATCATGTATCATAGTTTTTGTTTTATTAAATATCAACAGTTAAGAATGAAATGTACTTTTACATATTCAATCATGAAATATATTTTTGTATATTTTAATTTTTCCTTGGGCTCGCCACGGAATATTTTATATCATATGTGCTAGAGTGTTGTTACATTAAATTGTTTTTAGTCTTCATGTTTTTATATATATTTTCATATACATTTTTGTAACTTCGTAATCCACTACAAGTGCTTAAGCTAAACAGAGGATATACATATGCATGATCACGGCTTCCTCATTGGATGACTGATGGATACTCAGTATTTAAAATGTAGCACTTTCTGATTTGTCCTTGTTTGTCTGATGAAGCGGCGTTCACCAGCCGTGAAAGCGCTAACAATAAACTCACATTTTTTGCCAGTACTGTATGGTTTATTCGTATGTGTGGATTTATACTCTTTTATTAATGCTCGTTGAATATGTATTGAACCGAATGGTCATACTATGGTGGATTAGCCATTAAGGTCAACGGCGTCTTTTGTGAAGGTTACAAAAGTGTTTTGAAACCAGCAACAACACGCTTTTGCGATTTGGGAGCTCGTAAAGGGGCGGATTTGTTACAACCTCAAATTTATGCTGTATCTAGTTTCGTCAAGTCCTTAAAGTCTTTTGAAACTAGCAACAACACGCCTGAGTGGGACTGAGTGTTTCTACATTAATGAACTGATTTTGCATTAAGTGGTAACGCAAGTTTCATTATATTTTGTTCTTACTCTCAGCCCCCTAGGGATTGCTGGTTTTATACATCTAACTGTTTTTTGGGCTCTTGGAGGCTTCTACATATATTTTTATACCATCATGGAAGGGGCTGAGTGCAACAACGTGACACCGAGCATTAGCAATACCTTTTCCAAACGGCTCAAAGAAATTATGAACTTGGGCACTAATTTGAACAAACACCAGTCCTCGCTCGTACGACTTGCTTGGCCAACCAACCTTGAAACAAACACAAAAGGCCAGCAAAATAGTTCCACCGTTTATTGTGAGGTATAAAAACGGACCAAATTGCCCCATAGTTTAAACAAAAATACTCATACTAGTTTCGGCACCCGCCTTCTTCAGTGAGTATTAACAGACAGAGTTATTTGAAATAAAACCAACGTCAGTATAAATACTATTATTATCCAATAGAAATTGAGACATTCAAGTTAGGCTCCCAGCACAAAATTAAAGTCATACCAAAAACAAGGAATGTATAATGAACAAAAAATATGTATCAAAATACATGGGTATAACTACATAAGTTAACCTAATAATAACATATGTTCGAAAGTGACCAGGAAAAACCTCTTACAAGGTATGATGTTTGCCTGTGTCATTATGCAAAATAATTTCTAGTAGTAAGTTGTTAGGTATCAATATACCTACAATATGAGAACTCTATGTACAGATGGTGACATAGATGGTTAACATCATAATGTATAGATAGTAATACAAACCAGATGGAAAAAGAACACCTAGATATGTAATCCTATAAAATATGTAAGTGATAATATATTGGGTGTCAGTATACATACAATATGGCAACTATATACTCAAATGATGATTTGGATAATAAACCTCATGGTTTATAGATGGTCATTCAGGCCAGGTGGAAAAAGAGCACCTAGGTGTGCGATCCAATACTTTTCTTTATGGCTTAGTATTCCTGGCCAACCTGTCGTATTATTTATGTTAGCAGTAATTTTATCAATAATAGTGAACATAAACTTGGCACTTGGATGTTTAATCGTATGTAAGTATAGTGCATTGGATGTTTTTTGGTTCCTGATGTCACTACGGTGTTCACCAATTCTTATGCGTAATGAACGTGAAGTTTTGCCAACATAAAAAGATTTACATTGGCATGTAGCCAGATATATAACCCAGCTGGTTGAACAATTGCCAAAAACCCTCATATCATATACTTTGCTTGTGTTGGAACTTGTGAACTGTTTTAACTGACTGACATGGGCACAAGATACACAATGTCCACATCGAAATGTTCCTATTAGCTCATCCCCCATGATGGTAAGTTGTTTGTATTTGGCTGCACCACTTTCCCTATGTTTATAATGGGAAAGCAAACCATAACGTTTTACCTCTTCTAAATGAAAATGAGCATTGATTGTCCAGGATACCCCTCAAAAAATCATTGGCTAGTAAAATATTCCAATTGTTATTCACAGCTTGCCTCACTGTTTGGTAGTTTTTGCCTAAAGTAGTAATGAGTCTGATATTTTGGCTACTGGGATGTTTATTTTTATCCCTGTATTCCAACAGTGTTTCCCTTTCCTGTCTGTCTGACCAAATTCTAGCAGATTCAATATCAGAGATACGATATCCTCTATCCAGAAATCTGGATTTTAAATCAGATTTAGCAGCTGTGTAATCTTCATGAGAAGAGTTAATTCTCCGAATTCTCAAATATTGAGATTTAGGGATGTTGTGGATGGTGTGACGTGGATGCATACTCTGAGCATGTAGTAGAGTATTGAACTGAGGATATTTCCGGTGGATTTTGGTATTAAGTGTATGATCCATGTTCCGATATATAGTTACATCCAAAAAATCTATCGTCTCCCTATGGAATGTGACCGAAAATTCAATTCCCCAGATGTTATTGTTAAGATATTCCAGAAATTCTTTAAGATAATCTTCATCCGCACGCCACACCATCCAGCAATCATCAAGGTATCTCCTCCATATGTCCATTTCCACAAGAAATATGTTGTGTAGGGGATTGTAAATGATGCATTCCTCCAGGTAGGCCATAAAAAGATCTGCATAAATAGGGGCAAAAGAAGCCCCCATGGCCGTACCTTGCAGTTGCCAATAGCACTCCCCTTGGAAATAGAACACATTTTTGGTCAGGACATGTTCTGTAAGGCAAATAAGCAAAGTGTTAAAGCCTGGAGGATAGAGTTCTGCTTTAGTGAGCCAGTATTCCAAAGCTTGAAGCCCGGCCCAATGTGGTATACTGGTATAAAGAGATTTTACATCTAATGTACACATCAGCCAATTGGGCTCGAGCTGGCTATCCTCAATGATTTTCAAGAATTGCGTAGTATCCTGGATTCTTGCTCTAACCAATGGCAATAAAGGTTTAAGAAATTGGGTTAGAAATGCAGATAGTGGTTCAGTGAGGGAGCCATGGCCAGAAACAATTGGCCTTCCTGGTGGGTGTGTGATAGATTTATGTATTTTAGGGAGTAGATATAAAATTTGTCTGTCTGGATCTTTAACTTGTAGATGTTGAGCAGTTTTAGATGTGTTGATACCTTCCTCCAATGCAGATTGTAAAAATGAGTCAATTTCTTGCTTGAATTGACTAGTTGGATCTATAGCCATTTTCATATAACAATGTCCATCCGATAGTTGTCGTAAGCCCTCATTAACATAATAGTCCATATTAAGAATAACCACTGCACCACCCTTGTCAGCTTGAAGAATGGCTATATTTTGATTGGCTCTAAGTTCTGATAAGGCCACCCTTTCTGAAGTAGTAACATTATCCCTGCTAATAGAAATTTCAAAAAGCGGAAAATGTAAGTCTTTTAACACCGCTTGTTGAAAAATAGATACATTTTTATTCATATGAATAAAAATGTATCTATTATGTTAATGAGGGCTTACGACAACTATCGGATGGACATTGTTATATGAAAATGGCTATAGATCCAACTAGTCAATTCAAGCAAGAAATTGACTCATTTTTAAAATACATAAATCTATCACACACCCACCAGGAAGGCCAATTGTTTCTGGCCATGGCTCCCTCACTGAACCACTATCTGCATTTCTAACCCAATTTCTTAAACCTTTATTGCCATTGGTTAGAGCAAGAATCCAGGATACTACGCAATTCTTGAAAATCATTGAGGATAGCCAGCTCGAGCCCAATTGGCTGATGTGTACATTAGATGTAAAATCTCTTTATACCAGTATACCACATTGGGCCGGGCTTCAAGCTTTGGAATACTGGCTCACTAAAGCAGAACTCTATCCTCCAGGCTTTAACACTTTGCTTATTTGCCTTACAGAACATGTCCTGACCAAAAATGTGTTCTATTTCCAAGGGGAGTGCTATTGGCAACTGCAAGGTACGGCCATGGGGCTTCTTTGCCCCTATTTATGCAGATCTTTTTATGGCCTACCTGGAGGAATGCATCATTTACAATCCCCTACACAACATATTTCTTGTGGAAATGGACATATGGAGGAGATACCTTGATGACTGCTGGATGGTGTGGCGTGCGGATGAAGATTATCTTAAAGAATTTCTGGAATATCTTAACAATAACATCTGGGGAATTGAATTTTCGGTCCCATTCCATAGGGAGACGATAGATTTTTTGGATGTAACTATATATCGGAACATGGATCATACACTTAATACCAAAATCCACCGGAAATATCCTCAGTTCAATACTCTACTACATGCTCAGAGTATGCATCCACGTCACACCATCCGCAACATCCCTAAATCTCAATATTTGAGAATTCGGAGAATTAACTCTTCTCATGAAGATTACACAGCTGCTAAATCTGATTTAAAATCCAGATTTCTGGATAGAGGATATCGTATCTCTGATATTGAATCTGCTAGAATTTGGTCAGACAGACAGGAAAGGGAAACACTGTTGGAATACAGGGATAAAAATAAACATCCCAGTAGCCAAAATATCAGACTCATTACTACTTTAGGCAAAAACTACCAAACAGTGAGGCAAGCTGTGAATAACAATTGGAATATTTTACTAGCCAATGATTTTCTGAGGGGTATCCAGGACAATCAATGCTCATTTTCATTTAGAAGAGGTAAAACGTTGGGTGGTTTGCTTTCCCATTATAAACATAGGGAAAGTGGTGCAGCCAAATACAAACAACTTACCATCATGGGGGATGAGCTAATAGGAACATTTCGATGTGGACATTGTGTATCTTGTGCCCATGTCAGTCAGTTAAAACAGTTCACAAGTTCCAACACAAGCAAAGTATATGATATGAGGGTTTTTGGCAATTGTTCAACCAGCTGGGTTATATATCTGGCTACATGCCAATGTAAATCTTTTTATGTTGGCAAAACATCACGTTCATTACGCATAAGAATTGGTGAACACCGTAGTGACATCAGGAACCAAAAAACATCCAATGCACTATACTTACATACGATTAAGCATCCAAGTGCCAAGATTATGTTCACTATTATTGATAAAATTACTGGTAACAGAAATAATACGACAGGTTGGCCAGGAATACTAAGCCATAAAGAAAAGTATTGGATCACACACCTAGGTGCTCTTTTTCCACCTGGCCTGAATGACCGTCTATAAACCATGAGGTTTATTATCCAAATCATCATTTGAGTATATAGTTGCCATATTGTATGTATACTGACACCCAATATATTATCACTTACATATTTTATAGGATTACATATCTAGGTGTTCTTTTTCCACCTGGTTTGTATTACTATCTATATATACATTATGATGTTAACCATCTATGTCACCATCTGTACATAGAGTTCTCATATTGTAGGTATATTGATACCTAACAGCTTACTACTAGAAATTATTTTGCATAATGACACAGGCAAACATCATACCTTGTAAGAGGTTTTTCCTGGTCACTTTCGAACATATGTTATTATTAGGTTAACTTATGTAGTTATACCCATGTATTTTGATACATATTTTTTGTTCATTATACATTCCTTGTTTTTGGTATGACTTTAATTTTGTGCTGGGAGCCTAATTTGAATGTCTCAATTTCTATTGGATAATAATAGTATTTATACTGACGTTGGTTTTATTTCAAATAACTCTGTCTGTTAATACTCACTGAAGAAGGCGGGTGCCGAAACTAGTATGAGTATTTTTGTTTAAACTACGGGACAATTTGGTCCGTTTTTATACCTCACAATAAACGGTGGAACTATTTTGCTGGCCTTTTGTGTTTGTTTCGAACTTGGACACCAACCCTTTGGTTGATTTTGAGGGTGAGGTGTTTTTAGACAATACTGAACACAGCTCAGTTAATGAAGCAGCCATTAAGTCTCTTCAAAGGGATATAGAGAATGAACTATATAGATTTAAGCATTTGCAGGCACAGAGACATCATATGGAGGCATGTTTAGTGAAAGGCATTGTTCCAAGAGGCCTGCGTATTTTAAACATGCCAACCTATGGGAATACATATCCCATTTTGTTGCAGAAATGGCAACAAATCAATTTGAATGCCAGTCGGGCATATATTCAGTTACTAATTGATTTCTTTCACCCGATAGAGAATGAATGCAAAGAAAATATCTATAGCAATCAAGAAAAATTGAGTTCTATGAAAGGGGAGGCCCACACTGAACTCTTCATGCACGACCTGCTGGAAAGGGTTGACCGATATGAGAATAACTTATTATCCATAAAAAAGAGGAAAATACACAGAGATATGAAAGATTTTTCCGAACAGCATGTGTTCGTTTGGCCCAAGCACTCGTTTGAAGGAAGGGATTCGCGTCCAACTAATTTGAGACGTCCATCTCATTCCAGAGATGGACATGTACCGAAGGGCCCGTCACAGAGAGTCCCTCATATCAACAACAGGTCCTATCCTCCTTCCGGGCAGGCCCCTATTTCTATGATGTTGTGAAACGATGAATCTGCCCAAGGAGCTTCAATGGTAAATGTGACATGCACACAAGATGAAAATGACACCAGGCCTAATTTGGTCACATCACCTGTGGAGAATAATATTCCTTCTGTATACACCACTCCTAATGATGTGGTCGTGGATGGTTCATCTGCTATAGACAGTATGAGCTCCAATCCACCTAATACCAGTATCGGTTTGGCAGGAGCAGTGAGAAGAAAAATTCAACTTGATAGGGTAGAAAAGCATAATCCTATCGATGCCCCTTTTCCTATACGGCTCAACCGGAAATGGTCCATCGAAAACGACAGCAGCCATGCGGCCAAGAAGAAAGATATATCACATGTACATCAACAAACTCTACAGAAATTCTGGACATGAGTATTTTGGTATGTAACATATCCAGTTACTGTTTATCTGAATCTGAGACTGAGTTATTGAACAGAGGCATGTCCTTCGTTCCCACTTCTAACTTGGATCTGGGACAGATTATCATAGCTGTCAGACTCTTTGCTAGAAATGTATGTTTGAAGTTATTATATAATGATAATCATGTTGATGCTTGCCCGTTACTTAGAAAAAAGAGTTGCTATATGCCACCCATGCACTCTAATGTTGAAATTTTCTTACAGGCTGTAGAAAAAGATCTCTATAATGATTTTTCTTTTAGTAATTATATTCATGGTAATAATTTGACCAAGACTCAGATGGAAGCATTTCGTAGTTTGAAGTTTAATAATAACATTGTGATACATCCAGCCGACAAGGGAGGACCAGTGGTTGTTATGGATACCACGTATTATCATTCTAGGATGATTGGTTTGCTGAATGATGAAGCCTATGTAAATGTGATGGCTGATGTTGTTCATAGTATGAAACAACACATTGATAACACTCTAAGTGAATTTAAATTGGAAGGTGCTATTTCTGATGATCTTTATAGATTCATGGTAGTTGAATATCCCTTAATACCCACCATTTCAGGTTTGCCGAAGATTCATAAAAATGCCACACAACCAGATCTCAGACCGATAGTGGCTGGTTCTGGTTGGTTGACAGAACCAATTTCTATGTACTTGGATCAACAGTTGAAATCATATGTGAAATGTTCACCGTTTATACTACAAGATACGGAACATTTCCTAAGGGACTTATATAAATATGTTATGTCCCCTCTAAATCGAGATTTTGAAAATATTACATTTGTGACCATGGATGTCACTTCATTATTTACTTGTATCCCTAATTATGAGGGCCTATGTTGTTTACAAGATTTTCTCAATAAGTATTCATGTTTACCTAGGGATAGGATTGAGCATTTAGCACTGCTAATGGAGTTGGTCCTCGAAAATAATGTTTTTCTGTATGCTGACAGTTGTTACAAACAGGTTAAGGGGGTCGCCATGGGCACTAACTGTGCTAACAGCTATGCCAACATTGTCATGGCGACCTTCGAGGACCAATATATAGCACATAACACACACATAACATTTTACAAAAGGTTCGTAGATGACCTTTTTTTCCTATGGAAGGGATCTATAAGTGATTTGGAAGCATTTCATGAATGGATCAATTCTTGTAGTAGTTTTTTGAAGTTTACTATCAAATATTCCAAAAGAAGTATGGATTTCCTGTATGTCAGCTTGTTTAGGGTTGGTTCCCAGATTAACACCAAAATACATCGCAAACCTTGCTATAAGCCAGCTTATCTCCATCGGGAGAGTATGCACAATTCACATATTTTCAAGAACATAATAAAAGGACAAGCGATGCGAGTTTCACACCTATCTACCTCACATGAGGACTACACAAAAGGTTTAGAGACCTTACGTGAAGGTTTAATTAGCAGAGGCTATTCTCACTTGGAGATCAACAAAGTATATAGTGAGATGGATGGCCTTAGACATACAAGGGCCAAACCATATTTTTCTAGTCTCTCAGAATCCAATATCACCCACAACCAGACATCAACTGCCCGGTCAGTTAACATAGTGATACCATTTGGTGGGAAGCTATCTTTTGTGCAAAAAGCCATTAGTAAGAACTGGAACATCTTAACAGCAGACAAGAAGGTAGCTAGTTTGGTTGGGGAGTTTCCATCATTTACCTATAGTAATATGTGCAATCTTAAACGACATCTCTGTGGGGCTTTGACCAAAACGGTTAAGCGTCGGACAGGTTTTGAGAGAACCAGTAAATGTGGCAGTTGTCCACAATGTGATCTAATTGATCAATCTCATTACTTTAGGCACCCGGACACAGGACACCTTTGGACCATTAATTATGATAGCAATTGTACAACTAGGAACGTGATTTATATAGCTCACTGTGTACTATGTTTTTCCTTTTATGTGGGAAAAACGAATAGATCCCTTAGGGAACGTATACGTGATCATGGGTACTGCCTGAATAGGCAACAAGAATACAGTGCATTGGCTAAACATACATTGAATGAAGGATACTCACATACTTTTTTGTATCAGGTGATACAAGTTTTGGATACAAGTTTGAGAGGTGGTAATTTAACCAACCTTACTGAGCAAGCTGAACTTGGTTGGATCTGTAGGCTGGCTGCCCACAGAGGAAACGGGCTTAATGAGGTATTGTCCATCAAACCACACCTTAAGGGCAGAACCCTCAAATAGGTAGATTTGTGAATAGTACTTTTAGTGGAAGTAGTTTTATCAATTATTGGATTTAGTCTTATGATATTGCAAGATATTTCATGGGACGTCGTTAACATCTCCATATTCTTTGTTAAGTGGTGTTATTAGGATGGTTCAAACATTTTTCATTAATGTAGTTTTGAGAGCACATGTTTTTTGTGTTTTATACAAATTCATATCGCACTACTGACACATTATGTATTTTAATGCATTCTTGTATTTATTCAGCATGTTATTGTGTGTGTGTGTGTGTGTGTGTGTGGGTGTACGTGTGTGTGTGTGTGTGTGTGTGTGTGTGTGTGTGTGTGTGTGTGTGTGTGTGTGTGTGTGTGTGTGTGTGTGTGCACATATATATACATACATGTATGTATGTGTGTATGTGCATGTATGTATACAAACACACCTTAGTTCACTAGGTTCATTTTTGTGATTTTTATATCAATATTTATATCTACACACACTGCATACATAATTTCTGTTTACATCTCTCTGCTTTGAGGTTAGTTTACATCGCATTTGAAATATATTCATTTTGTGATGTATTACTAGTTGTGGTTTTATACAGATATAACGCCAATCGTCAGACACATTTGTGGTTTTTATCTTATTTTTATTTCTATTTTCATTATTATTCAACCTCAGTTTTTGTCATCATGTATCAGAGTTTTTGTTTTATTAAATATCAACAGTTAAGAATGAAATGTACTTTTACATATTCAATCATGAAATATATTTTTGTATATTTTAATTTTTCCTTGGGCTCGCCAAGGAATATTTTATATCATATGTGCTAGAGTGTTGTTACATTAAATTGTTTTTAGTCTTCATGTTTTTATATATATTTTCATATACATTTTTGTAACTTCGTAATCCACTACAAGTGCTTAGGCTAAACAGAGGATATACATATGCATGATCACGGCTTCCTCATTGGATGACTGATGGATACTCAGTATTTAAAATGTAGCACTTTCTGATTTGTCCTTGTTTGTCTGATGAAGCGGCGTTCACCAGCCGTGAAAGCGCTAACAATAAACTCACATTTTTTGCCAGTACTGTATGGTTTATTCGTATGTGTAGATTTATAGTCTTTTATTAATGCTCGATGAATATCTATTGAACCGAATGGTCATACTATGGTGGATTAGCCAGTAAGGTCAACGGCGTTTTTTGTGAAGGTTACCAAAGTGTTCTGAAACCAGCAACAACACGCTTTGGCGTATTTGGGAGCTTTACGTGAGTGGGCTGATTTGTTACAACCTCAAATGTATGCGTTTATGCGTATTTTAGTGTATCCAGTTTCGTCAAGTCCTTAAAGTCTTTTGAAACTAGCAACAACGTGGCCGAGAGGGATTGAACGTTTCTATAATAATGAACTGATTCGTAAGAGCTTTTGCATTAAGTGGTAACGCAAGTTTCATTATATTTTGTTCTTACTCTCAGCCCCCTAGGGATTGCTGGTTTTATACATCTAACTGTTTTTTGGGCTCTTGGAGGCTTCTACATATATATATATATATATATATATATATATATATATATATATATATATATATATATATATATATATATATATATATATATATATATATATATGGTTCCCTATCAGAAGCCTGAAACACTATAAGCCTGAAAATCAAAATCCTGAAACCAATAGCCTGAAAATTCAAAATCCCGAAAACCCAAAATCCTGAAACTCAAAATCCTGAAAACACAAATAATGCTAATATGTCACTATAAAGACACTAATATCTACCAACTGACCCTGACCCTAACCCTAACCGTGAGGTCCGTCACTATCGCACAGTCAACTGACCCGCCTAACTCACTTAAACCGCGCCTACCCCCAATATTTGTCACTATTGCATACATGCCTAACCTGCCCTAACCCTAACTCACTTAAACCGCCCCTAACCTAACATAAAACCAACGCACACTTACCTGAACCCAACGCATGACCTAACACCACAGGGCTAACAATGGCAAAGCCACAATGAAGTCAGTATGTCCATTTTGTGTTTTCAGGATTTTGAGTTTCAGGATTTTGGGTTTTCGGGATTTTTAATTTTCAGGCTTTTGGTTTCAGGATTTTGATTTTCAGGCTTATAGTGTTTCAGGCTTCTGATAGGGAACTATACATATATATATATATATATATATATATATATATATATATATATATATATGTATATACATACACACATATATATATATATATATATATATATATATATATATATGCATATACATGCACATATATATATATATATATATATATATAGATATATATATATATATATATATATGTATATATATATATATATATATATATATACATACATATGTGTGTGTGTGTGTGTGTGTGTATGGGTTTATGTCATAACATCGAATTTTCAGAACATCGAACGGCCATAACCTCGACTGTGCCGTTCATTGAATATGTTCATGTGGGGGGGCTGTGACCCCGCACTCCCCGCTAATTATATATACCAACTCCGAGGTCGCACTACAGTGAGGAAAGGGCATATTTACTGATCCTTACTGTACCGTGATCCCACAAGCACAGATTCGATGAACGGCACATTTCAGGTTATGGCCGTTCGATGTTATGCGAATTCGATGTTATGATATACACATATATATATATATATATATATATATATATATATATATATATATATATATATATATATATATATATATATATATATATATATATATATATATATATATATATATATATATATATATATATATATATATATATATATATATATATATATATATATATATACACACACACAAACTCAAAGATTGCACTAGAGTGGAGAAAGGGCAAATTCGCTGATACCCATTTTACCACATTCTTGAAAAGTAAAAATGCTGGTAACTTTGTTCAACTGCACTGGCACTAATTGTATGTAATCCAAATTATGATACCCAGTAAAATGACCTCACAGAAAGCACTCACAGCTATAGATTTAATATCTTCGGCACACCTTAAAATTAGACAGTATTTTAAATGTAAGCATTATGTATACCTCTCCAACTTCTACCATTACAAATGATTGCATTGGACTTTAAAAATCCAACCAGAGGGTCACATAGATAACCATGTTCTTGTGCATTTATTTATTTATTTATGTATGTATTACAGTGAAAAATCCATTTCCAAAGTAGATAGAAATATTGCTCTTGTGGCCTATAGAAAGTTTATAGGATAACACGTTTTGCATTAGCATGAAGTGTAAAATTCAAATGTCTGTTATTATCTGATATTATTCTCTTTCTTCAGTCCTCAATGATTTGCCAATAATTAATGAAAAAGCCAAACTTTTATGAGGAACAGACTAAAAATATGAGGCAAAAATCTGGACATTCTGTGACAACCTGGACAGTGAAACGTATGGATGATGATGCTGCTGAAGTCATTAAAGGTGAATTGCATACGAATACTCTGTCTGACAACTACAGCAAGCACAAGCATGCAGTGTGTGACATCAGTTGATAACTAAATTTATGATTCAGTTCACTGACTACAGTCCATAACACTTATTACAAAAGTAACCATTAGCTACAAGAAGCAACATCACTAATTGCAAAGACAGAAAAGGTGCAACTTTGCTTTTAGTAAGGCATTTTTGTACAACATTGATGCTCATAGAAAAGAGACTATAAATGTCAGAAAATCAGAAAAGGTACCTCATTTAAGTAAGATAGTCAAAATATGTTCACACAACCCTCACTGCATGTCATTAGTGCCTAATTTGCAAGAGTTCTTCCACCTCATGTTCAAACTGCTGTACTTATGCACAGCCACTGTCTGTGAATTTCATCATAGCTGCAAATCTGAGCAGCCAGTGCAAATTCCCTCCCCGCCTAAGTGCAACAACTATGAATACTTCCCAAAGTCTATAGAAAAAAAAATGGAGCTACAGACAAGTGAAGGTTCAGTACTTCAGAACTAGAAACAACTGCGTGTCTTGTCAGTGTGATATGTCATGGTTGAGGCTTAACATACTGAAAGTCACAACAATATTGCAAGTCTGCTGCATTGCGGATTGTGAAAATACTATAGGTATTATTAGGTAACTGGGAAGCAATGCAAATATGAACCACAAATAAACCTCTCAACCTCTTAGAGCAAGAAATATGGACAAAGCCTGAAGTAATGGGGGGGGGGGGGTAACGGTGCAAAATATGGACAGCTTTTGAATATTGCTTTTATAAACTTAGAAAGTTCCTAGAATAACAGGATTTGTGTTAACATACACTTTTTCTGAAGGATACGAAGTCTGAAACTCAAATTATTTAGTGATTTCTGTCCTCAGTGATTTGTATAAAAAACACACATTTTATGAGAAACAGACCGAAGACAAAAATGTGGGCACACTGCAAATATCTGGAAAGTTGAGAGGTATGGCCACAAATAATTACTGAAAATGAAGAAATTTTGACCAAAATAGTTTATGCAATACCAACAACTAAGAAAGCAGAAGCGAGAAAACTAGATATTAAAGTAAATAAAAAAAAATGACAAACATTACAATAAACATTGAAATAAACTGCAGCTTGTATTGCTACTGTCCTGAATACCCAGACATACAAAGTTATAAAATACTAGCATATGCTGGCAGAAACCAGAGCAATGTAGAATACAGACAGTCTGACAGTTCCAAAAAGTAGTGGGAGCAGCAGGGTTAATTCAAAAGAATATCAAAGCAAACTTAAATACACTGTCAGCACATGTAACTCTACAGGAACTACAGAAAGAGACAAATCTGGATACGTATTGGGCATTGAGAAGAGTGGTTTTCTTCACGAAAGACTGAAGCAATACTAATCTCATGATCTTCAATAGTAACCTGACTTAGGAATGGGGGTCCATTCATGGTGTTGTACTAAAAACACTAAACATTGTAGGGGAAATTATTTAAAAAGAAAAAAAAACCTTGCTTAAATAACAATAAGGCACCATAACTATAGCAATACACGTTTGTTATACAAGTAGGCTTAATGGACAAATAGTTCCTTTTCAGACCCAGAAGCACTGTCTCGTTAAATGACTTGCTCATGGTCACCCAACAAAACAGCGCTGAAGGAACTGAACCCTGTATGACAGTGTTAACCCTTTGTGCCAACTGTCAACTCACTAAGACTATATAACTGAGGCAATAAATAATAGCCTGCTAGTAAAAATGATTTGCATCAGCATATGTAAAGTCTTCAACGTTATTAGTCATAATATTGTAAGATCTAAGTTAAATTCATTGCATATTATCACTTTGTAACAAACTGGATGACAGTTATCATTTTATAAATGGTTAGGCTTTCATTTAATGACACTCATTCAGTACGAAAATCTTCTCTCTCTCTCTCTCTCTCTCTTATGGAATTTACTAAATATTCATGTTGGGTCCACTGTCATTTAACCTCTATCTCTCATTATTTCAGTACTCTAGGGATAGATAACTAAATTTGCAGATGACTACAAATTATGAGCTATTACCTCCATGGATAGTGTTGTCAGCAGAAACTCATTGGATGAATTCTCTTATCTGTGTTCTCTCTCTCTCTGACCTTATGACTACTATATAGAACTTAGCTATAATGTACTGTGGGATGAAAGTTTCTTTTTCTGATCCATGCTACATTGTGTAAAGTGATAAAGCCCTGACCATGATTCAGATGAAATGAAATAATTTAAAAGATCAGATGTAGGAAGCACCCATTGGGTAGGATGCAGGAGAGTAAGTGATGCCAATTCACCAATCCTGGGTAGAGGGATATCGACTAATTTGTTACAATTCAGGCATGTACTGGAGATAAAGCTGCATGGAATGGAACAAGTCATGGTGTGTGCTTGACTCTTCCTAGAAATGTTCACATGGTGGCTTTCATGCAGTATGTACAGAAATGTGCATAGACACAAGGCGAACCACTGTAACAAGTATGCATGCCCACCACCAAAGTGGAGAAGTCAGCATTGATCAATTAAGACAACTCACTATAGCTACATGGATGATGGTCTCTAACCTTATAAAAAATACAGACATAAAAAGGAAAAGAAAAATAAATCAGAAAGATTCTTTTTACTTTAACCATTTGAAAATTAAATCTGGCAGTTGGTACAAAGATTTTGGTTCAGTTTTTGCCATTTTTTGATTTTAGTGAAAAATGTGGATTTGTTAGTCAAACAACTTAAGGTGTCATTTCCACCATTTCCAGAAATATCTCATCTAAGAAGAAACAGCCAATGACTTATTTTTCTCACTGGTACATTATTTAACTGAGTACAATAATGATTTAATGTTTTCAGCTTTGAGTTTATATGAGTAAAAAGTGAAACATTTAGTAATGGTGAAAAAAAAACACTTTGGTTTGCATAACACAGGGTTTGCATAACAGCGCTTATGAATTAAAGCTCTGGGTCATTAGTTTTCTATTAATCACAGTTTTATCATTTTTGGTCTATATATCATATATAAGGCCTGTGCTGATCCATCTAACCTCTGCCTTTTTTACATTCAGAACTAAATGCTCTAAACAGGGTGATGAAGGGCAGTGGCCCACAAGTAGTCATCTTTTTGGTTAGAAGAAGGACATTCCCTATCAAGTTTAACAAAAGCAGGATCAGCGTTCTAACCATATTAGATATAATTATACTATTCCCACTTTTAGGACAGATTAGATTTGCATATAGATTCTAATAAGTTCTTCACTAAATTTTGGGATCATAATGGCCTCAGCCATGAGCCTGTGTTTTGATTATGATTAAAAAAATGCAAGAGACTGAATCACCAATTCAGGATCCCCATCTGCAAGGAGTATAATGTTTCTAACAGTTTCAGATTTCAGCTTGGATTGTAATGAAGTTGAAAGCTTTCCCAAAAGTATAGGCCTATCAATAATAATAATTCAGAGATTGAACTGTACTCTAGATACTAAAAAATACTTAATACTAAAGGAAGACACTGCAATCTCAAAAAGCACCACATGCATCAGTGTCTGTAACTAACTTTAATTACAGAGCCTTTCTGATAACCTTTGCTCTGCATGCTATATATAATAGCCGAGATCTCCCCATCAAAGCTAACCTAAAGCTCAGGGAGTATTAGTGAAAATAGTTAAAGATTTAAAGAAGACAGGTATCTCTGTTAAATACACAAGGATGACTAGTTTTAGGATTCATCTGCTTATTAAATAGTGCCCCATAATGCCAGCTGCATATATGTAGGCACTAGCTCAGGTATTGCTTCAGAGCATTCGAAGTAAATAAATAAATGAATGAATAAATAAATAAAGTTGCAGAAATATAGTGAAAAAAATATTGGCAAGGCTGCCACTAGGTGAATACATTTAACAGGAACATATGATTATGCTGTATTATAGATGTTTATAAACCTAGTCCCTCTGATATAAGTTGTCATATTAGAGTATCAGTTCTGTCCCTAAATATCATCAGATTGGCCTACATTAACAGAATGTTGGCAGTCATTTGATTCATTATCATTCACACAGGCTAATTAACATAGATTTAAGTATGGTCTCAGAGTCCTCGGCTAGTGCCAATTATATGTGTAGTGGATACTGACACATGATGTGATTCACAGACATGGTACACGTGGCATATTGGCACAGTTATGAAATACACAGGGCAGCTTTTTCTACTAAATCCAAGAGCAGGAAGATAGTTTTCTGCTAAAGAATATGTTACTATCGATCAATAAGAGCTTTAATGATTTGCCTTCAATAAATAGCCAGTTTGATAAAAATATGAAATGGAATATCATAAACGAAACTGATTATGTGGGTATTAATATTTACTGACAAAATTATAACAGCGTTATGTCACATATAGGAATGAACCAATACGGTACTGGTGTCCATTGATCCCTTCCTTGGAATATGAAGGCAGAAAGTATATAATGTTACTGTCAACATTTTACTAGCCTGTCCAGCTATGAAAATGCTGATAACTGGTTGATCAGGGCAGCATAGAATATGAAGTACTTCACTGAATCCCCTGCTAATCTGTTGACAATATGCACAATTTAGAGTACAAAATGGACAATAATCCTGGCCAATGGATAATGAGGAAGTTCTAACAGTGCCTTCCACAAGTAACTGATATTCAGAAACTTATAACTGACCCATGGAATAGCAAGACCAAAGGAGCAGACATGTGGACTTCTATATACCAAGTTTAAGATTACTGTTCCTCTGAGTATCTCCTTTTCTCTTTGGTATGATGATCTTGCTATATATAGGTTCATGGAGGGCTTACCAACACCCGTTTCCTCACATCGATGGGTACAGTGAGACAATCCTTCTGAAAAAAAAAAACAAAAAACAAAAAAAAAACTAAAGTGAGAACAGTGATTTTAAATATTTGGTCTCTCCTGCATGTTTGCTCTTTTTGTAATTCTGGGATTCACAATTAAAAGTTTAGAAATTACAATAGGTAGCTTTGCCGCAGACACACACACACACACACACACACACACACACACACACACACACACACACACACACACACACACACACACGCGCACACACACACACACAGTCACACACACACACACACACACACACACACACACACACACACACACACACACACACACACACACACAAAAGTATATATAGAAAACATATATCTCCAATCCTGTTCACTTTTTAGTATAGTATTTTTTTTCCTCCAACACAGACATGTGACCAGTAACCTTGGGATATTTGCAGTCTCAGATACTATTTTACTATTACAAATAGTTATGTACCTGTGCAAATTAAAGCCATGCAAAACTGATGTAATCATAAAACTAGCTCCGTATGCAGCTTGCAGTTGAGTAGTATATAAATGGGGATGGATAGAAGTAATTAAACCAGAAGAGATTCAAACAATTTTGCAATGCTGATAATAAATATTGCAAAGTAGGTTATCTCCATGGCCCAGTGTGATGAAGACTTGAGTATGACCCAGATCATCCAGAATGAATGAATGACCCATGACTTCTATGAGCCATTCTGGGGGGGGTGTAAGTGAGTGGTCAATGTCAATCTGATCTCAAGAGATGAAAGTCATGCTGCTTGCTGCAGTGTTGACACCTACTAGATAGAGAGAAGTGCAATGCTTGCAATATATAGAGTGGTGATGTGTGCAACACTCTAAGCCCTGTTTGCAGTTGCTTTCATTGGCTGTATATGAGAACACTCATGTTCATAGAAGATGAAGCACACCCTTGCATCAGTGAGCAACAATCTGCCACCATAGGATGTGCTAGGACCAGATACTACAAAGATCAGAAGAGAGAACAGAGTGACTTGTACCTGTCATACTATTATGACAGAAGTATGTCAAGGTCTGTCGGAGCTCCCAGAATTATTTCTGTGTTCTTTCTTTCTGCTTAGTTACTGAAAGTTCTTCTGCATTTGACATTTCTGAATCTGGCATCTCTATGTCAAGATTTCATGTTGCATAGTTGATCTGTGTTTGTTCGGCTGTTGGTTTGATGGATAATATAAATCTTTTTCATGTGTCAGGAGAGGCTCTATTTATTAACTTTTCACTTATGCATGGCTTAACTGGACTTACAAACTTCAGACAAATGAACCTGAAATAAGATTATATGGATCAGTGCTGTACCCTACTTAAAAGATGTTAATACAAATAATAAATTAATACATTTATACATGTTTTTCTGTGTTATCAGCTGTCAAAGCTGCTCATACTCAGCATATAATAAATTATGTTTCTATAAGGCTTATACAGCTATCAGAGATTCAGTGACATACATTAATAAATACATTTGTCAGTTGCTGGGCCAGTCTGAATTTGTTGTATATATCTGTCTCTTTTGTATTTTGCATTCCTTGTGAGAACCTTGTATGCAAACATCGTTATACTACTAACAGTTTTCTAAAATGTAAAACTATTCACTTTACAATAAAGAAAAGCTAAACACATATAATGAGGCAAATTCAGAAAGATTGCTTCAAGGTGTAAATGGAGTGCACATGGGTTACATGCCTTACTGCAACAATTTCTGATTCAGAGGCAGCCCTATCATGGAATTTTTAACACAGAGATGTGAAGCACTGCTGCGGGCTGTCTTTGCGGCTATGCAAGATACTACTTAGGGATCCCAGGGGAGTGGCCTATGCTAATTAGCTATTGGCTTGCCCATAGAAATGCCTGCTTAAAATAACATAGCTGCTCATGTTAAAGAACATGCCTAAAAGCACATACTCACTCATCACTGTAGAGATATGTGCTGGGGAGTTTATTCCACAGGTAGTGTTGTGGTGTGTGCATGTGTGTATTTATGAAGCTGCATGTGTGAGTGCATGTATGTCTCAATGGGAGGTCTCAGTAGGAGGGTCAGTTATGGGATACAATATAATTGTGTGTGTGTGTGTGTGTGTGTGTGTGTGTGTGTGTGTGTGTGTGTGTGTGTGTGTGTGTGCGTGTGTGCGTGCGTGTGTGCGTGTGTGTGTGTGTATCAGTGTATCTGTGAGTGTGATGAGGGGGCAGAGAGTGTGTGTGTGTGTGTGTGTGTGTGTGTGTGTGTGTGTGTGTGTGTGTGTGTGTGACCGTGTGTGTGCGTGTGTGTGTGTGCATGTGGGTGTGTGGGCGCATGCGCAATGTATGTATTTATATATGTATGTATGTGGGAGAGTAAATGAAGGTGGGTCCCTGTGCCAATGTGATGCAATGCATGGGCTGCCAAGGTAACCTACTGCAAGAAAGTGCTGATTAGTGGTATTTAAGGGCAATTCAGAGACATGCACATTAGCTGTTAATGAGGCATTTCCTCATTGTTGCTAACATACCTCTGAATTACAAATTCAGGCATTGTGTAAATAGACCTTATTTGCCACAGCTCTTACCAACAGCATTGGGGTTCTTTCTGAATTATTATGAATATGTGGTCAGAAAAAAGAAATAGGCTGAGATTCATAAAGAAATATAATTTCCTAAGTGAAATTGCAGAGTCAGTGATGACACACAGGGTGGAGATAATTGAAAAACACAGGTAGCTCGGTTGCACTTGCTGGCAAAATAGTGTAGCCAGTGCCCTATACAAATAACCTCATGATAATACAGAAGTGAGAAAATGATGGTAATGAGACTGATTGTAAATGCAAATGAGGGTAAATAACATGGCAGAGACATTCAGAAATCTATAAAAATTGTGCAGTGACTTGCATCACCTTGCACATCTTCAATACCTCGCTTGTCCAGGAAAAAGTACCAGCATGGTTCAAAGTTACCAACATAATTCCTCTGCCCAAAAAAGCAAACCCCACCTGCCTAAATGATTACAGGCCAGTGGCCCTTACATCAAATGTAATCAAATGCTTCAAAAGACTGGTTAAAAGGCATTTTACTACAGTACTACCCCAATAATTTAACCCACTGCAGTTTGCCTACCGGGCAAACAAATCGACTGCTGATGCCATTTCGGTGGTGCTTCGCCTTACATTGGATAATCTTGAAGAGAAGAACAACTTTGCCAGGCTGTTATTCATAGATTTCAGCTTGGCATTCAATATGGTGATTCCAGTGCACCTTATAGAAAAGATAATCAACTTTGGCATAAATAAAGGGCTGTGCAACTAGATCCCTGATTTCCTGACTGGAAGACCAGAAAGGACATGTGCTGGTAACAACACTTCAGGGAGTATTACAGTCAACACTAGAGTACCCTAGGGCTGTGTGCTGAGTCCTCTACTGTTCACATTCCTTACCCATGACTACTCTGTGAAAGCTAACAACAGCCACATCATCAAATCGGCAGATGACACCACAGTGGTAGGACTCATAATTGGCGATGACGAGAGCGGGTATAGGAATGAGGTCAACTCCCTGACTGAATGGAGCAATAACAACAATTTGGACCTGAACGTCAATAAAACAAAAGAAATTATTATTGACTTCAGAAATAGATTTTTCTTGGAGTACAAACACAGGCCAACTAAATAAAAAAGCCCACCAGTGACTTCACTTCCTAAGAAGGCTGAGGAAAGCAAAGCTCTCTATGAATGCTCTAATTACCTTCTATAGAGGAGCCATCAATAGAAATATCACCAGTAACTGCACTGTATGGTTTGGTAACAGCAAAATGGCCGAAAGGAAGAAGCTGCAAAGAATAATAAGAACAGCAGAAAAGATCATGGGCACTAGGCTTCCTACCTTACAGGAGCTCATTAAACTGAGATGTAAAAAGAGGTCCCGCAAAATACTGAGTGATGCTTCTCATCCAGCGTATAGTTGGTTCAATTAACTTGCTTCTGGTAGAAGGCTACAGAGTATCCACTGCAGGACCTCCAGATTCATGAAGAGTTTTTATCCAACTGCAATAAGACTCATTAATGCAGACATAAATCTGGATGTATCAAAACTATAATAGATTGTTACACTCTCATTCTTTTTTTTCTATACAGTAATTCTATTTATTTATTGCATACTAAAATTAATATATTCTCATTTAAATGCAATTCCAGTCACTTCCTTGTGTGCAATATCACCCAATCTCACCTCTGTGTATAATGTACTTTTCTTTTCATGTGTTAATTATCTAGTAGTCAGTGTTGTCCAATATAATAAATAGTGTACAAACGTGCAACAGCTACTTAGATATTTAGTTTTGAACTATAGTTAGTTTATTCTTTAATACTTATCATGTTTGTCTTTTTGTGTTTGTTTTTCTCTTGTAAAAGAGCTGACACTCAAAATTTTGTTTGAGCAACATTTGTGTTTCCTAAATGACAATAAAGTGTCTTTGACTCTTTGAATCAGGCAGTGAGTTGGTACATTACCATTTGTTGAAGAACAGAGATAGTGACCATGCTGAGATGCTAGGCGTAACATCTGTATTAACCGAGCAGTTTATGTTTGGAGACATTCTCTCAGTCAGCAGGCATGATGGTGCACACCATCATCACCCACATTACAAAAGAATCAGACAGTGCCTAATGTGCCATCATCTCCTTGACAGGGATCATAAATGCAATGACATGCACAGAGACATCAAAGAGGAGCTTGCAAACATAAGCTGTCCCCAATAGAACCTTGGTTTCTACATGGAATACCAATCTCCATGGACACTATGGTACACATAGCATTGATTGTTTTTACTACAGAGACCTTCAAATAGAAATGAGTGGACATGGTGGATGTAAAACATGCATCCCTCTCACATACATTGCACAAATTTCTTGATGTTATAATGTAGCATGTGGAGGGGCATACATATTTTCCATGGATGCCAGAGGAGAAAAACACCAATATTTGGGTGTTCGACAAAAGCTAGTTTCTCTGAGGTTCTCAGAGACATATACTGCAGCCATATCACCATCAAGGATCCACCTGGCTCACATGGACATCTGTATGTCAACAACAAATGTTTCTCCTTTTGCCCGGCCAAAGGGCATTCCCCAGTGGAAATGCAGACTGTAGTGACAGTTGGTATCACATCATCACCATGGGTGTTATTGTCTTCTGTGGTAAATTTGTAGTTGGCCTTAATCAGTACCGCATTCCTGTACTCCACCATGCCATTAGTTTGCCTCATTTAATACCATATCCCTATTCTGTACCATGCTATTTCTCTGCCTCATTCATTACTACATCCTTATGTAACACAATACCACAACTATGCTTCATTTAGTTCCACAACCCTATCCTGCCCCATGCCATTACTGAACCCTTTTAAGTACCAGATCCGTATCCCCCACCATGCCATTAATGCACCTCATTCAGTACCACACCATTATCCTCCAACATGCCTTTATTGCACCTCATTCCACATCACATCCTTATCCTCCACCATGTCATTACTGCACCTTATTACATAATATATCCTATCCATCACCATGCCATAGGTGTTCCTCATCCATTTCCAGATCTCTATGTGTCACATGCCATTACTGCACCTCATTTCATACCACATTTCTATCCTCCACCATGCTATCACTATGGCTCATTTGATACTGCAACCCTATCCTCTGCCATATCATTAGTGTGCATCATTTACTATGACATACCAGTCCTCCAGCATACCATTATGGCACAATGCCCTTTTCAGCCTGCCACATACTGTTTTTACACTAGCCGTTCAACCTTCTGTAAATGTTTCAGTTGTATCTGGCATACCATGCACTTATATACTTGTCAGGTGAGGCACCATTTTTTATGTCTTATGTCAGGTTGCACTATTTCAATAGGGTTAAGTGCCCCATATGTATTCATTTTGGCATTCTACTGTGCGGCATCTATGAATTGGTCCCACCTGGTGCCATGCATGCTGACATTTACCAGCCCATGAATGCCACTTGCTCTTAAACTTGGGTCTAGGCACTTTGTTCATTCAGGGTGTTGATTCTGACTCAGTTCTGCCATTCATTGCACTCGCATTTGTACCACTCATGGACTGTGCCACTACTCTACACTTGTGACACTGGATAGTTGACATGCACTCTTGACACCTGGTAAGTGCATAATTCTGTAGTACATTTGTATCTGGCCTCTTTATCACCTTTGTTGCATAGTTGGTTGCATTTTATTCCTCCAGCAGCTGTACTGTTAACCAGTGTAGCACACATTATCACTACTTGTTTTACTTTTTCCCCGGGATTCATGAAGCTCGGTACAAGGCCGGCGTTAGGCTTGCACCAACCATGTGGCATAAAGATGGTGCAGTAGCACCATATGCATATTAATGAAGATGCGCTGCTAACATAGCCACGTGCATAGGAAACGAGCGCGAGTGCATGGAGCATGGCGATGTGCCACACGGAGGCATGGAAATGTCGGCTGTTTACGTGCAACCTAAAATGCTGAATATTACAGTCAGCCTGCAATAGTAATCACACCTGTCAGTGCCTGTGGATACTAAAATGTATGCAAAGCATGCAAGACAGTTCTTGCGAACACAAAATTAAGAATCAAACACAAATGCACGTTAGCGAATATCAAGTCTCCATCCCTCGAACAAATGACATTTAAAACCGTGTGCCCATATTCTAATGCAGTGTTGATAGTTATACCAAGTGGAAGTGAAACGCATCATGTTAGCGCACTGCCAATAGCTAAGTCTAGGCCAATGGTCAGGGTTACCACCTGTCTCACATTGTGAGGAATAGTACACAGCTGGGCAGTTGTGTCCATACCAAAACCATTATAAATGTAAAATATCCTGCGACTGTATGACATAATTATGTCCCACATCGCATGTAATAGTCACATACAATAGTTATTTCCATATGTAACATGCCACATGTTACAAGAAATAGAATAAGCAAGTAAATCTTTTCAGGCTTGTTGGCTGTTGGTGAAGCACCCACCAAGAGGAGAAAATGCTGAGAGAAGAAGGGAGCCACTTTTGAGATTTTAAGTATTTTTTTCTGTTTATTTGCTAAGTTTTTCTGCATAGTTGCCTAGTTTGAGCATTTTCTGGCTTGTTAAACTTGATTTCTGCATTAGTAGCTGTATTTAGAGCACAACCAAAAGCTGTTTACTGAATTTCCTGTTTGCACTTAATTTTAAAATTGTTTTTTCTCAAAACTTGCATATTTTCTGTCTTTGACGTAGCACTCTTGTGTGGGGTCATTTTCTGCACTGTTATAACTTGATATTACTTGTGAACCTCTGCTATCTCTGAAAAACAAAAACAAAAAAAAATCTTGCTTTTTTCCCACTTTTCTGAGATTTAAAAAAATTCAGTTACAGGCTTGCTGTTCCTGAACTGTTTGTAAGTTTCTGTGAGGCCATTTTTGCTTGGGCTAAAGGAAAGTCTCTCTGTTGATCAGTGGCAGTGAAAAACATTGAGCAGCTCCCCTGCCCCTGTGGGAGTGGTTACTGACTTGAAACTGTAGTTTTATTGACCAGTAGGGGTCATTTCCAAAACTCCTTCATCTTCCTCTCTTAAAACCTAGTTGCCTCGTGCATTTGGCATCTTTTCAGGCTTGTTGGCTGTTGGTGAAGCACCCACCAAAAGGAGAAAACGCTGAGAGAAAAAGGGAGCCACTTTTGAGATTTTAAGTATTTTTTCTCTGTTTATTTGCTAAGTTTTTCTGCATAGTTGCCTAGTTTGAGCATTTTCTGGCTTGTTAAACTTGATTTCTGCATTAGTAGCTGTATTTGGAGCACAACCAAAAGCTGTTTACTGAATTTCCTGTTTGCACTTAATTTTAAAATCGTTTTTTCCCAAAACTTGCATATTTTCTGTCTTTGATCTAGCACTCGTGTGGGGTCATTTACTGCACTGTTATAACTTGATATTACTTGTGAAGCTCTGCTATCTCTGAAAAAAACAAAAACAAAAAATCTTGATTTTTCCCAATTTTCTGAGATTTAAAAAAGTTCAGTTACAGGCTTGCTGTTCCTGAACTGTTTGTAAGTTTCTGTGAGGCCATTTTTGTTTGGGCTAAAGGAAAGTCTGTCTGTTGATCAGTGGCAGTGAAAAACATTGAGCAGCTCCCCTGCCCCCCCGTGGGAGTGGTTACTGACTTGAAACTGTAGTTTTATTGGCCATATTGGGTCAATTCCTGGCTCTTTCCAGCCCCTGCTATCAAGCACGCTTTAGTGCGATTTAGCGCGGAGTTGCCACTAGAGCAGCATCAGGCAGCGCCGGTTTAACAAGGTTAAACTTTTTCTGGCTCCATAAAGTCTTCTCTTCATTTTTTCCCTTAGAACTGCTCTACTAGTATTCTAAACAGTATATCCCTTAACTGAAAAGTGCAGAACTTGTTCCTAAAAAGCTTTTTTTTTTCCTCCAAAAAAAAAAAAAAAAAAAAAAAAGCTCAGCACTTGTCTTAAAAGCATCTTCTTTTCAGGCTTAGAACTTCTGTGTTATACAAAGTCCCTCACTAGCGAACCCCCCCCCCCCAGGAGTACACACTTCCTTACTAAGTCCTCTCTCATTCAGTTACACCCCAAACTTCTTAATTTCTCTAGCATGTCGAAGGGCCAGATGCTGGCGTCCTCTCCTGTCCAGTTGGTGAATCTGGGAATATTGAGGCAATGTTACAATTGCCTCATGTACACAGACAACCCTCTCCTCCTCCCACATAACACAAATACTTGCGAGAGATGCAGCTATTTAGCCAAACTGGAGGCTGAGCTCTCTCAACTCAGGACTGGCAAGACCAGACAGGAGGAGAAGGCAACTACACACACCACAAAACCAGTCTCACATAAAGCTTTCACAGCAATGAATCAAACACATAAACACACAAAGACATACTCGGAGGCTCTGAGAAAAAATTTACCAAAACAGCAGAGGCCTCCAAAGTAGACAGCCAAGCAACCGCCACCTCATGACACACCACAGGCAACACATAAAACACAAAATCAGTGTGCAAAGCAGTCACAGCCCTTAAGGCCAAATACAACACCAAACATACTTGTCATAGGTGACTCCATAGTCAGACACACTGACGTCCCACTCACCAGGCTGAACAAGGAGAGGGTCACAGTAAGCTGCCTATCGGGTGCTAGAATCCACCACATAACACAAGCACTCAGGTCACTCCAAGAAAGTACAAATATGACACAGTCATTGTCCATGCTGGTGTGAATGACCTGAGACTTACCTCCCTGGACTACATGAAAAGAGACATAGAGGAGCTCTCTGATTATGTAGCCCAGGCAGGTATGACCCTGACCCTGAGCAACATCCTTCCTTCACCAACAATGATGCCACAACATAGAGACAAGATGATCAGCTTTAATAATTGGCTTAATTTATGGTGTCATTCAAAGGGGATCCAGTGTCTGTCTGCCTGAGATGACATGCTTGACAAGCCACGCTGCTTCACAAGGGACGGCTTGCACCTGTCACCCCTGGGATTCTGGATATTGTCTAAGGCTCTTGCCACCCCCATAGTGCCTTTTTTAGGCAAGGCTCAAATTCTAAACCTACCAACCTAGGAAACAAAAATGGGAAGAAACTAAGGGTAATGCTGCTCAATGCCAGAAGTCTAAATCTCAAAATGCACGCACTCGAGGACCTTCTCAGTATGGAGAACATCGATGTCTGTGCTGTGACTGAAACCTGGTTCAAGGCTCCTGAGAGCACCCCGGCACTATCAGGTTTTACCTCATATCATGCGCTCCGGCCCCCAAACCCGGACCACACCACAAAAGGAGGGGGTGTATCCATATTCATCAAGGATACCCACACCTCCAGGTTGGTGGCAATGCACGAAGCATCGGAAACCATCCAGGTGCAATTAACCATAGGCAAAACTGCTCTACAATTTGTAGCATGCTACAGGCCACCCTCTCAAACTCAGGAACCCCACACAGCCTTCCTGAAGACACTGGAGGGTATAAATGTATCTCCAAACACCATTATATTGGTTGACTTCAACTACCGGAATATAGACTGGGAACATTACTCAAGCCCAAACTTTCTAGCCCAAAGGTTCCTGGAGTTCATACATTCAAATGCCATGGAACAACTAGTCACCATTCCCACAAGAGGAGAAAATATGCTAGATCTCATCATCACAAACATGGGGACAAAATGCTCCACACCAGAAGTATATCCCTCATTGGTGAGATCAGATCATAAACTAATCTCACTGGATATCCACATCCCACCCCCACCCCAAACAAAAAAGACCACAGTGAAGAACTTCTCTAAAGCAAACTTCACACTACTCAAGACTGGTGTGGTATCCTTCAAGGCCCACGAGCCAGTGGAAACCACAACCCAAGCTGCGGAAGCCCTTACAAATGCCTTCTACAAACACCTCCAGGACTGCATGGATCAGGCAATCCCTAATAAAACCAAGACTCTTTCAACCAAGGGCAAACGTCCAGTCTGGTGGACCCCAGCCATAAACAAACTTTACAATAAGAGGAGAAAGCTGTTACATGATAGAGCAAAATCCATAAAAGGGAAGACACCTTTGATCATTATTAGTAAAAAAATACGAGCACTCATAAAATCATCCAAGGCCAACTTTGAGAGAAAAATTGCCATAGATTCAAAAGACAATCATAAGGCCTTCTTCAGCTATGTTAGAAACCTGGGTGGAAACTCCCAGATATGTTCAGAATTAGTCCAAAATGATACAAAAATCACTGAACCCACAGACATTGCCAACATACTGGCAGACAGGTTCAGTGCAAACTTCACCCCCCTCTCCCCCCCAAAAGAAGAGATAACTATCCCAGCGGAGTGCAGCCTCCCAGACATCTCCAATGCACAGGTGAAAGCTGCTCTCTCTAAAGCTAAAAACACAGCATCAATGGGACCGGATGGTTTCCCCGGCTGTGTGCTACACGAACTCAATGAGGACCTAAACCCGCACATAAGGCAGCTATTTAATCTTAGCCTTACCACAGGATACGTGCCCAAGGAGTGGCGTACGGCAACTGTGGTCCCACTCCACAAAGGCGGTGCCTCTACGGACCCTGGTAATTACCGCCCCATAAGCTTAACAAGCCTGGTCTGCAAAGCTATGGAGAGGATCGTAATGGAGCTCATAAACAAAGACATAGGGACTTGCAGACATTGGACCCGACCCAGTTTGGCTTTGTCAAGGGCAGATCATGCCTTTTGAACTTGGTCGACTTCTTCAAAACAGTCACCAAGGCCATTGATGAGGGAAAGGCAGTCCATACAGCCTACCTTGACCTTGCAAAAGCTTTCGACACAATACCCCACTTGGGTATTATAGAGAAACTTACCAGCTTAAATGTAAACCCATATGTCACAAGATGGGTTGCAAACTGGCTAAAGGACAGAACCCACAGGGTTACAGTAGCTGGCGCCATGTCAGACTCCAAGCCGGTCACAAGTGGTGTCCCACAGGGCTCAGTCCTTGGCCCCCTGTTGTTCGCCATCTACTTCTCAGAAGTACAGGCTAACATAGGAAGACTATGGCTGACAAAGTTTGCAGATGACTGCAAACTGGGAGCCATCGTGGAAAGTACATCGGACACAGATATCCTTCAGAGGGGTCTCACGGAAACTGATACCTGGTGCCAGAGCCATGGCCTGAAGTTAAATGCCAAAAAATGTATAGTCATTCCCTTCGGGAAAAAACAAGGTAACCCCAAGCTACCATATAGGTGGCAATCCACTAAGCACAGAAAAGGTTATCAGGGACCTGGGGACCCAGGTTGACAGTGGCCTTTCTTTTGACACTCACATTGCTAAAGTGGTTAGAAAAACCTTCTACATTGCCCACCTGATCATGAAGGGATTCACATCCAGATCAAGTGAGGTCATTGTTCCCCTGTACTCTTCACTTATCAGACCAATGATAGAGTACAATGCCCCATTCAGGATGTATCTCACCCGACACCTGCAGCAATTGGAGAGACCCCAAAAGTTCCTCACCAAAAGGATAAAGGGACTCCAAAATCTGTCATATGCTGCCAGACTGAAGAAACTCCAGCTCTATTCAGTCGCATACCATCTGCTCAGAGGTGACCTGTGCCTGACATACAAGGCCATGTCCAACCCGGAATTAATGGACATGCTCCACCTCAAAAAATCCAAATCTACCAGATCCACTAGAGCAAGCGACTTAAACCTTAGCACGGATATAAATAGGACATGCTGGAGGGATAGATTTGTCAGCCAGAGACTCCCTATGTTGTGGAACAAAATCCCAGTCCATGTGAGGCAGAGCACCTCGCTGGCTCTGTTCAAGAGAAATCTTGACCGGTGGATGGGAGATCATAGGTTTACCCCGGGAATCATCTCTGTGTCCCTGCTGGACAGAGGCACAACAAACTAATGTGCACAGTATTTTTTAACATAAGGGGTGGCGTAAGCCACAAAAACTCTGGGTTAGGCTTATAAATGCCTTAGGGCAGATAGCCTAGTATAAACCTATGAACCTATGAACCTATGAAATGAAACAGAAGGAGCATATAAACTGCTACAACAATAAGCTAACATGTAGGCATAAAACAAAAGTATTATCCGTTGTACTGACCGTGGGTTTGTGTTGTCCTGTAGAATCTGATTTGTGTCTGGAATATATCCCATCCTGGCCATATGAAAAGGTGGCAACCCTACCAATAGTCAGAGTATTCGGCCAAAATCCGCCCATATGCAGTCCAAGCCGTTCTTGTCAGGATGTGTCAAAGTTGAATGGGTATTACCCAGGTGTACCTACCATGTCATGAAAGATAAGTATTTGCGGGTACCTATGTGCGTGATGTACAGCATGTGGAAGGTGAAAAATGCCAGGGTAGTCCTCGCAACCATACAGGTATCTGACATATGTAGTGTATGCAATGTGTTCCCCTGACCGTGCCATGGGCCATCAACCAAAGAAGGGATGGATGGAGTGTTTGGAATATGTGTGTGGAGGGGATGGGTAATGTTATAATCCACAAAGGTGAGACTGTGTTGGATGCACAATAGGTGAACTGGAG
>NC_056736.1:15289040-15326540 GCF_019279795.1 Protopterus annectens
TAGAGTGGCCTGTCGGCCATGTCATCCCAGGATCAGAGATACTGTATCCCCCTGGAATGACACCAGAAGCTAAGCCTATTGTTGAAGCCGATCACTTTTTTTTTCATATTGTGGTATCATCCTACTTGAAGGTAGAATGCTGCTTAGGGCTAGTGTCATACCCTGCCAGGCACATATAATCTGAGAGTTCAGTCATGTGTCTCTTCATATAGTCCAGAGAGGTACATCTCAAGTAATTCACCCCAATATGAATTATGACATAGCTATAATAGTGCTTGTTGTTGACAGATGTGAGTGACACTATATGATATGCTTGTATGTATATTGCTGACATAGTAGGACATGTGCTGCAGTGGAGCAGCACAACCATTGACACAGTTCACATTCTACCATCACAGTGACAATTGCAGTATAGCATACATGTGCAAGTGTCTACAAACCATAATTAAATGTTCTGTGACACACATCAATATACATTCATATTGATTACATGGTTGCATAAGTCTTGTGTCATACACATGTTGTTAAGCTGTGATATACACAAACAAGGTATGACATGTTTTGATACAATTGCAGCCTTGTGAAATTCATTGTATGTGCAGTTGGGTTGCTATAACCAAGGATTATTGAAGAGGTCAGTAGCACCATTGTATGAGTATTAGTATTTGTATCAGGAAATGTTCTGCATGAGTGATAAACAACTGATCTGTAATCTGTCCTGATATGGCATCAGGCTGCTCAAACACAGATTGTCTATGAAATACATAAAAACGTATGCTGTGCAATTGATGTAAGTACACAACATTGGTATAACCAATTATACAAATTATTGGGTTGCTATAACCAAAGATTATTGAAGAGGTCAGTAGCACCATTGTGTGAGTATTAGTATTTGTATCAGGAAATGTTCTGCATGAGTGATAAACAACTGATCTGTAATCTGTCCTGATATGGCATTAGGCTGTTCAAACACAGATTGTCTATGAAATACATAAAAATGTATGCTGTGCAATTGATGTAAGTACACAACATTGGTACAGTTTTATGACTGTGTACATAGTACCAGTGTGTAGAGTGTGATGCATGACCACGGTTGTGATGACAGTTTGTCTCACATGTTATCACCCGGTCACCACTGTTCATCAGCCAAAGTATGCTTACAAACATTACACAGTTTCTATGCTAAGGAGGGCATCACATATGTGCTCTCTGTATGGCTAATAACACAGAATCAATGGGCCATGATAACATCACAGACTGCCTATAGCATGACTCAAAGCATGGACCTGCCAGACAGAGTAGGATCCATACTTCAATGCAGCCTCCAGATGGTATATGTTCCTGCAGTAGGGTGTACACCAACATACATACATCTAACTGGGGAGGGATGGACATCTGGTAATACCCCGTCTGTGTGTGAAAGACATGTTATTTGTTCAGGCTATATCCATGTCTGTTACATCTGTTAAATGTCCTCAGGAAGGTCAACAAGGGCATGCATGATGATAGCACTATCATCCTGGCCATGATCCCATGCTTGTTTACATGGCATGCATATGCAATTAGCACTGCTGCTCACCATGCAAACACATAAACTCAGTCTAGGCTTCACACAAAGCCTAAACAGAGTTGAATTAATCCCAGGTTTATCATCTTGTCATATGCTGAAGGGTTTATAAAAAATATGATCATTAATACACTGGGTAAAATCAAGTTCACTGTATTGATTAGAAAGTGACAATCAGTAATATTTCTAAGATATCTTTTTTAAATCAAAAGTGTACCCATTAGTTATTTTCTTAGTAACAAAAATAGAACAAACACAATCTTTACCCTGCACTGCTTGTATGTGAAGCCTAAAGACAGTCTCTCTCTCTCTCTCTCTATATATATATATATATATATATATATATATATATATTTCTTTTTTTTGTAAAAGTGAGACATTAATTTCAAACATCCTCATTAAAATGAAATATGCAGTTCCATTAACTTTAAAGTTAGGAGACAAGTCTAGGGATACTCTATAGATATTCACTTCATTATAATTGCCTGAAAATGTCATGAAAATATCTTAAAACATTGTGGCTATATCTTCTGTTATAAATATGGAGAAAATCACTGAAAAGATTATGTAATCAGAGCATATACTTCTTCAAAATAACTAACAATTACAATTAAAAAATTAAAAATTACACATTGTATGACATGTTAATGATGGGAAGCATCACAGAAGCCTTATATAATTATTTGAGAGTTAACAGTCCAGTAACTCTGGTTATTAGTGGATTACCCAAGATACACAAAACAGATATGATCCAGTGCTATAAAATAAAAAACACAATTCCAGCACTGTTGAGAGCAAATATATAAATCAGAAGCAATTGTGATCCATGAAGGCGAATTGCCAAGGTACCAGATCTCTTTTGAAATAAAAATTGCTGGTGCAGTGCTGGAATTGTGTTTTTTATTTTGTTGCTGTTGTTGGTGTTTTTCGGATGATCCAGTGCTATGTCCGATAGTAACTGGTAGAGGCTGGCTCACTGAGCCAGTTTCCATTTTTGTGGAATTTTAACTAAAAAAGGCTCTACCTAGGATGAGGAAAGTTCTAAGAGATAGATCTCATTTCCTACATATATTACATGATTGTTTAATGAATTTAGACAGAAGAGAATGCCTTATTCTAGCAACAATGGATGTATAAAGTTTATTTACAGTGATACCCAATGAATATGGGATAACATCTATTCAGGAACTTTTGAGAACCCATATGGATTTTTATAGCCCTACTATCTCACAAATCTGCTCATTATTGAGAATTATACTGGAGAGTATCTTTGTCTATGGATCTGACCATTATTGGCAAAAGTGGGGTGTAGATATGGGCACTTCATGTGCCCATAGCTCTGCCAATTTTGTCATGGCATATTAGGAAAATGAGTTTGTATTTAATGAGTAGAAGCATTGGCTGAGACATGTCGTCCTCTATGGTAGATTTGTTGATGACATATTTGTTTTATGGAGAGGTAATGAGACTGAAGTATCAAGTTTTGTGGAATACTTGGGGAGTACTACATCATTCTTGGATGATGTCAGGAGTTCCAAGGAATAAATAGATTTTTGTTTGGTTGTGATTGTCTTATTGGATGAAGAAAAGGTTAATTTAATATATCTCTATAGGAAAGAATGCTGGAGAAATCATACTTTGCATAGAAAAAGTATGCATCCTAAACATATGTATCCACAAATAATAAATGGCCAGATGCTACATGTATCTACGCTTTGCACTGATGATGAAGTACACCAACATGAATTAGAACAATTACAGAATGATTTATTGACGTGAGGCTATATAGATTTTGAAACTCAACAGGGAACCATGAAGATGAAGGCAGAGAGAAATGATAGAGGGAGACCTTATTTCACAGTCAGAAGAAAGGATGACATGGAAAAACAAAATAGGGAACTGAGTGGCATGAGATGTTTGCTTACACACAGTAGTGACATATCAGCCATTTGTGAAACTGTTAGGAAGAGCTGGGAGATTTTAAATTCAGATGATAGCATAAGACATATTGTTGGTGATGTCCCCAGATTTACTTTAAAGAATAATTTGAATCTAAAGAGATTGTTATGTCACAAAGAAGATACTGTTCCACATAGCCTTAAAATGGGCACTTTTCCATGTAGAAGTTGGAAAGCATATATTTATATACAAGCAATTGTTTCAAACATCCTGTAACTGGTCGGACATGCAACTTAAATGCATATGTGGATTGTAGTACTAAGAACATAGGATATGCAGCTACTTGTGATAGCTGCCCAGGATTTTATGTTGGGAAAACCAATAGGCCTTTTATGGAGTGGATTCCATGCCATCTTAGTGATATTAGACTTAATGTAGAGACTAATGCTTTGTCACAGCATATTCAAAAGTATCCGGGACGTACAGTCTCCTTCCTAGCCTTGGAAAACATGCTAGATAATATAAGAGACAGAGAGCTATCAAATAAAACTGAAGTCTTGGAAACACATTGGATAGCTGATTTACAGGCAGACAGGAGTCCTGGTCTTAATGGAGTGGTGCCTTTAAAACCTATATTGAAAAGCAGGAAGCTCAGGAGATGACTTGACTTGATTGGATTAGCAGCAATATAAAAAAGGAGATGTTTCAGTGTGAACAGGATCTGATG
Source organism: Protopterus annectens (assembly GCF_019279795.1). Lineage (NCBI taxonomy): Eukaryota > Metazoa > Chordata > Ceratodontiformes > Protopteridae > Protopterus > Protopterus annectens. The sequence continues at coordinate 15,293,234 of NC_056736.1, forward strand.
AAGGCAATGAAGGCATAGCCAAAAGCACTCATCCTATCTGTTTGTCAGGATTTACATCTTGTTGTTTGAAGGATTGTATCTGTTCTTTATTAAATTGTGCTGGTTTTGTTTCAATTTTATCTGCTGAACATGCATTCTACTCTCTCTTCGTGGAGATATTGCAGTGCTTGTGTTTAATCTTCAGTTACTGTTTTAACACTGCAGTCTTCAGTGGTTAGTATTTTTTGTTTGTTTATTCTATTTACAAGTTTGTAGGCATGGATAGCCTTAAGCATTGGTAAACTAGGCAGCTGCCCAGGGCACTATGTTTGTAGACACTGTCTTCCCCTATTTATTTCTTTGTCTATTTGTTTATATTTATTTATTTATTTATTTGTTTGTTTTTAGTTAGTTTTAAAGCGATGGTGCAGATGAAATAAAATGCATGCATAGCACAGCAGGCACTCCAGGGGGCCAGAGTTTCAGATGATTTGATATTCAAGTCACAATACATTAAAGTTAAATGTTGCAAGGTCATTGGAGGTTTTTTTCTGTATGACTGCCTGTAATGGTAGGAAATTTACTAGAAAAAATATGAGGAATAGAGGTCAAATTGGGGACATCTTGCAGAATTATGATTAGAGGAATGGCGCTATGTCAGTGAGATAAATGTTATTACTATTTTTGCCATGAAACACCAAAGTACCACATGTTACCCTTACTAGCTTTAAACTAGTAAACCAAACACAAAGGGCCAAATGCCAAAAGTGTTACTCTCAGTGTAAGTCTGCTCTGATTCCTTAAGACTTGCTTTTAGTTTACGTGACTTACTTTGGTGTAAGGCATATTTATAAATAGGCTTACTCTGGTAGCTAGATTCCAAATGACCTGCTTTGAGTGTAAGTGGTCACACAATCTCAGAGCACTTCTATGGAAATCAAGCCCCAAGTGTCCAAGTGCACATTGCCAGCTGCCTGTCCTGTGATGAATTTTATAGGTTCATAGGTTTATAGATAGGTACTAGGCTATCATCCCTAAAGCCTATATAAACCTAGTTAAAAGAGTTCATGGCTTTCTCCACCCAAGAAAGTTATTTTCCTGCACCCCTGTCTAGCAGAGCCACAGAAGTGATCCCTGGGGTGAATTTCCTATTTCCCATACAATTGTCGAGATTTTTCTTAAAGAGGGCTAATGAAGAGCTTTGCTTGACATGAATGGGTAGTCTATTCCAGAGGATAGGAAGTCTCTGGGACAGGAATCTATTCCTCCAGCATGTCCTGTTTATTGTGGTGGCAAGGTTTAGGTCCCGGGAGCATGTGGCTTGGATGGATTAGGGTTTCTTTAAGTGTAGCATGTCCAATAGATCTGGGTTTGACATGGCTTTGTATGTTAGGCAGAAGTTGCCTCTGAGTAGGTGATAAGTGACGGAGTAGAGCTTGAGTTTTTTTAGATGGTCTGCATATGACATGTTTGAGGCTAGTAATTCTCTTAGTGAAGTATTTCTGTGGCCTTTCCAGTTGTTGTAGATATCCTGCGGGGTACATGCCAGAAGGGCATTGTACTCTCTAATGGGTCTGATGAGGGATGAGTAGAGAGGAACAATGACCTATTTTTTTCTGGAGGTGAACCCCTTTGTGATGTGGTGTGCCACATTGAAGGATTTCCTGACTACTGTAGTGATGTGATTATCAAAGGAGAGATTACTGTCCACCTGTGCCCCAAGGTCGCTTATCACACTTTTGGTATTTAGTAGGCTATCGCCTCTGTGGTAGTTCATGGGTACAGTGTTTTTCTGAAAGGGGAACAATGCACTTCTAGGGATTTAGCTTGAGGCCATGACTTTGACACCAAGCATCAGTCTCAGTGAGGCCCCTTTGTAGAATATTCACATCATTAGGGAATTCTATTATGGCACCTAGTTTGCAGTCATCTGTGAACTTTGTTAGCCAAAGACCTGCTGTTTTAGCCTGGACTTCTGAGACGTAGATGCCAAACAGGAGACGAGTCAGGACTGAGCCCTGTGGTACTCCACTTGTCACTAGTATGAAGTTGGATTTGGAGTAGGCTACTTCCATTGTGTGGGTTCTATCAGTGAGCCAGTTAGCCACCCATCTTGTGACATAGGGATTTATGCCAAGTCTAATGAGTTTATTGATAATTCCAGATTGGGGTATGGTGTTGAAAGCCTTGGCAAGGTGAAGATAGGCTGTGTACACCACCTTACCCTCGTCCTTGGCTCTGGTGACTGCTACAAGAAGTCAATCAGGATTAGGAGACATGACCTACCTTTTACAAACCCAAACTGAGTAGAATCCAGAGTTTGCAGGTTACCTATCTCCTTTTTAATAAGCTCCAAGATGATACGTTCCATGGCCTTGCAGACCAGGCTTGTCAGGCTAATGGGATGGTACTTCCCAGAGTCAGTGGTGGCGCCCCCTTTGTGGAGTGGGATAACCATCACTGTGCACCATTCAGAAGGCACAAAGCCTGAAGTAAGGCTATGATTGAACATGGTACTTAGGTGGGGTGCCAGTTCATTCTGTAGTTCATGCAGAATGCAGCCTGGGATGTTGTCAGGTCCCATGGATGCTGTGCTCTTAGCTTTGGAGAGTGCAGTTTTTACTTGTGCAGCCGTGATTACAGGGGCTTTGCATTCTTCTGGTATAGTGATGGGTCCTTTGGGGGATCAGGGGTGGTGAAGTTTTCACTGAACCTATCTGCCAGGATGTTGGCAATATCAGTTGGTTATGTATATTTAGTGCCATTGGGCTGTAGCGCAGAGCAGATCTGAGTGCTGCCATTGAGATTCTTGACATAGCTGTAGAATGCTTTGTGGTTGTCTTTAGAATCAGTGGTGATTTTATTTTTATAACTAGCTTTGGAGGATTTTATAAGGGATCTCAGCTTCTTACTGAGGCTGACCAGGGAGTTCCTGCAATCAGGGGATTTTACTCTTTTTTTGCAACAGCTTCTTCCTTCTTTTGTAGAGTTTGTTTATGGTGGAGGACCACCAGACTGGCTTCCTTTTTTTGGAGGATAGCATCTTGGTTTTGTTGGGGATGGCGCAATTTATGCACTTGTGTATGTGCTTATACAGTGCATTTGTAAAGGATTCAGCAGTTGTACCTCTATTTTCCATCTTTATGGGTGTCATGAAGCTTGCCATTTCTGTCTTAAGGAGCATGACATTGGCTTTGGAGAAGTTTTTTACAGTAGTTTCCTTAATGGGGGGGGGGTGGAGCCGGGATATTGATGTCTAGGGTGATTAGCTTGTGGTAGGGTCTAACCAGCGAGGAGTTGACCTCTGGCATGGAACATCGGTTGCCCATATTGGTAATGACCAGGTCCAGGATATTGCTGCCCCTGGTGGGGGTATGGACAAGCTGATCCAGGGCATTGGAATTTATGAATTCCAGAAAGCATTGAGCAAATGAATTAGTACATAAGTAGTTTTCCCAGTTGATGGTGGAGTAATTGAAATTGCTCATTATTAGGGTATTAGGCTGTACCTTAATATTACCCAGCATATCAAGAAACATGGAGTGGGCATACTGGGGCATGGTGGGGGATCTGTAACAAGCTGCAACCTGGAGTACAGTCTTGCCCAGTGTTAGTTGCATTTGGATAATTTTGGATGTATTATGTTGAGCAACTAGCCTGGAGGTGTAGATATCCTTAATGAATAGGGGCACACCTCCTCCTTTAGTATTTCAGTCCAGGTTAGGTGGACGAAAGGTGTTAAATGAGTTATAGCCTGGTAATGCAGGGCTGCTCTCCGGAGCCTTGAACCAGGTCTCTGTCACTGCACAGATGTCGATGTTCTCCATTTTAAGGAGTGCCCCAAGTGAGTGCATTTTGAGGTTTAGACTTCTAGCATTGAGTAGCATTGCCCTCAGATTTTGCTTTCTTATATCTGCTAGGTGTGAGTTTGTTATTTGAACCTTGCCTACAAAAGGCACTATAGGGGTGGCAAGAGCCTTAGCTAGTATCCAGAATCCCAGGGGTGACAGGTGCAGGCCATCTCTGGCAAAGCATCGCGGTCTGTCAATCATGTCATCCCAGCCAGACAACACTGGATCCCCTTATAATGATACCAGAAGCTAAGCCAATTGTTGAAGTCAATAATTTTGTCCTTGTATTGTGGTATCATTCTGGGTGATGGCAGGATGCTACTCAGGGCTAAGGTCATATCTGCCTGGGCTACATGATCCAAGAGCTCCTCCATGTCTCTTTTCATGTAGTCCAGGGAGGTACATCTCAGGTCATTCACACAAACATTGACAATAACAGAGTTATATTTGTACTTGTTGTGGAGTGACCTGAGTGCTTGCATTATGTGGTGGATCCTGGCACCCGATAGGCAGCTGACAGTAACTTTCTCCTTGTTTAGCCTGGTGAGTGGGACATCAGTGTGCCTGACTATAGAGTCATCTATGACTAGTGTGTTGCATACATTGTTTTGTCTTATGGACTAAGGTTGAGTGGCACATTGATTTTGTGGGCTATGTATCATTTGGGTGGTGTTGGGGGGTGGTGGTTGCTTGTTTTTCAGCTTTAGAGGTCCCTGTTGTTTGGGCAGATTTTTATTGAGAGCCTTCGCAAATGTAAATGTGGGTTTTGTGTTACTAGGTGTGGATTTAGGTGGTGTAGGTTTTGATGGACTATGTGTTGAGTGTGGTGTGGTGCAGGTGTTTACCTTCTCCTCTTGACTGTCTAGTACAGTCTTGACTGGAGAGAGCTTGACTTCCAGTTTGGCTATATAAGTGCATCACTCACAGGTTGTAGTGTTGGGTGGTAAGAGAAGAGGGTTGTCAGTGTACATGAGGCAATTGCTACACTACCCCAAGATGCCCAGATTCATCAGGTGGACAGGGGAAAATACCGGGAGCTGACCCTTAGACATGCCTGGATAGGTGCTTATTAATTTAAGTACTAAAAACTATTTTCCTCCTAACAAGTGAGGAAAGTTGAGTGCTGCAATAATTTGCAGATTATTTAGTGCTTGCAATGAATTTTGAACAAGTGCTGAGCATAATAAAACAGTTTTGAGTGCTAAACAAGATAACTGGCTAGTTCTAAGGGAAAATTAGAAGAGCAGACTTTCTGGAAACGGGAATAGTTTAACCCTAGTTAAACAGCACTGCACGATGCGCAAAACTGCGCAAACACTGTTTTTTAAACAGAAAGATGAAAGTGATAGAAATAACCCAAAATGGCCAGTAAAACTACAGATTCTGAGCTGAAACCTCTCCTCCAGCAACAGATAGGCTGCTCAAAGCTCATCACTCTCACTGATGAACAGAAAAGCTTCCTTCTATCTTAGTAAGGTCTGAGCAACCCAGAAACTACAAAACAAAACAGCCCAGAATTCAGCAAAATCTGAAAACCGGACTCTACTGGTTATAGAAAGGCTGGAAACGAGTAGAGAGATAGGATTTTTTTTGTTTTTCTTTTTTCAAAAATTAAAACAGATAAAGTAAAACAAACACTTTTAAAGCAGAAAAATGGCCATTTCACTTGAGTGCGTAGCCCTCAACAGTTCAACAGTTGAAAAAACACTTAAAAATAATCAGTTAAAGTGCAAACAGTATCAGAATTAAAAAAAATGTTTAACTAAGTTGCAAAGTTAATAGAAAATGCTTGGAATAGTGTGGCTATCAAAAATAAACAATAAAAAGCAAAACAGAGGTACTTCATCCTCTCAAAGTCTCCATTTTCTCTCTCTGCCGCTGCAGAACTCTGCAGGATACTCAGGCAGGATCTTGCTGAGGTAATACAAGTACAAAAACTGTGCAAACACAGGTTTTTAAAAGAAAGATGAATGGGATAGAAATAACCCAAAATGACTAGTAAAACTACATATTCTGAGCTGAAACCACTCCTCCAGCGACAGATAGGCTGCTCAAAGCTCACCACTCTCACTGATGAACAGAAAAGCTTCCTTCTTTCTTATTAAAGTCTGGGCAATGCAGAAACAACAAAACAGCCCAGAATTCAGCAAAATCTGAAAACCAGACTCTACTGGTTATAGAAAGGCAAAAACTAGTAGAGAGATTACATTTGTTTTTTGTTTTTTATGTTGTTTATTTTTTCAAAAATTAAAACAGATACAGTAAACCAAACACTTTTAAAGTAGAAAAATGGCTGTCGCTCTTGAGTGTGTAACCCTCAATAGTTCAACAATTGAAAAACAATTAAAAATTATCAGTTAAAGTGCAAATTATATCAGAATTCAAAAAACAGTTCAAATAAGTTGCAAAGGTAAGAAATAATGCTCAGAAGAGTGTGGCTAGTGAAAATAAGCAAGAAAAAGCATAACAGAGGTACTTAATACACTCATAATCTCCATTTTCTCTCTCTGCTGCTGTAGAACTCTGCAGGACACCCAGGGAGGATCTTGCTGAGGTAATACAAGTGCAAAAATTATGCAAACATGGGTTTTTAAATACAAAGGGATAGAAATATCCCAAAATGGCCAATAACACTACAGATTCTGAGCTGAAACCACTCCTCCAGTGACAGATAGACTGCTCAAAGCTCACCACTCTCACTGATGAACAGAAAAGCTTCCTTCTATCTTAGTAAGGTCTGAGCAACACAGAAACTACAAAACAGCACATAATTCAGCAAAATCTGAAAAACAGACTCTACTGGTTATAGAAAGATGTGAAATGTGTAGATAGATTAAAAAATAAGAATTCTCACACAGTTATTTAATTAAACAAAAAAAAAAATCAATTTTTTTTGTCATCAACAATTGTGAAAAATCTTCCAAAGGGGTTAACTGGGAGGACTACCTAGCCTAAAAGGAACTGTGTTTGTAACTGCTGTTAAATGCATCAAATCCATTTAGGTTAAAGGAACACTTTTCAATTACTAGTGTTCTCAGATTAAGAAAGCCGAAGCTGTAACCCATGTATAGCAAATGCCTGTTACATATCTAGTCCATAAATACATTTCTATACACTTTTAAATACATACATTTTTTAACATACATACCCCCATAAATTATTTTTGTAACATTTTTAGCAACAAACAAGCTCTTAGGTAAATTATTGTTATTGTGTGTATAAGGAATGTCTTTTAGCATATTTAAATTAACTGCAATTTTTGATACTTAAGGCTTGTACCTTTAAAAAAGGTTTGAAGGATATTCATCCAGTGCCAGCTGGTTCGATGTCATGAGACTCTGTCATTTAAAGGAGAATGTGGCTGATTAAGACTTCATAAGAAATTCTTGTACAAAGGATGTTGTAAGACAACAGCACTTAACCATTTTTTATGTTCATCTTTAACTATTGAAGTGATTATTTCCTGAACCAGATTTTTTATTTTCATTTTTAACTATTAAAACAATTATATCCTGTATCTTGGGACTTTCTTCACTAGCTTGGATAATTTATTTTAATAATAATGCTGGCAATGATCAGTCAGATATTTTGGATGATATTTCTGGCATTATGATTTGTGTGGACAGATGAGATGAGAGGAATGGCATGATGAGGTTAGTGTCATTACAATTTTTAAATTATGATGCCAGTGATCAATCAGATTTTTTGGGGATATTTCTCTAGCTTTGTGGTTTGTGCAGAGCAGCTTGGATTGGGATACTTTGTGGCAACTTGCCTGTTTGAGCTATGATGGGGAAATAATATTGCAAAAATATCAGGCATCATGGCTATAGCTGCTGGGAGGGGGTGGGTCTGGTTAGATGAAAGTAACTTACCCTCTTGTCATTTTCTCAGTTAAAACAGTTTATCTAGCTCTGTAGGACTAGTATGTTTTTTTTTGAGAAGTAAGATGGACTACTTCACTGGACACCTGAAATGCACAGTCAGAGTAAGTTTATTTGCTTTGGCTGTCTTCTTTGGAGGAAAATTTACTAACTGCCTGTTGCCATTTACTTATTATTTTGACTCTGCAGGACTAACATGATTATGTGAAGCAACATGCAATATTTGAATATGGTGCAACTGTTTGGAATATAGGTGAAATACGTTACATGGTCGTCTTCTTTTGGCACAATCAAGACATCTGAATTATGTATAGGTGTGCCTATAACTACTTGGTGGGGGTTGCCTGGATGAAAATTATTGACCCTGTTATCACTTTCTCAACTTAGCAGTCATCTCTTAAAAATAAAAATGAAAATAAAATAAGGTATAAATTTATCACCAAACACTCTGACTTTTAAAACTCCTTAGAACTCGTGTCCCCCACACACCAAGGCTGTATAAGTGGGTTTTGGCATGGGCTTATTAATCGCCTCTTCCCTGAACACCACCTACACTAAAACCAGTCCCACTCATAGGTGTGGACAGAAGGTTATAATACTTATCTATGGGATGGGGCTATGTTATTCTTTCTGAAATATTCCTTCCAAACCTCAGAGGTCACTATATCTAGTGTTGGGCTAGGGACAGTATGGTCATTATGTTTTTAATGCTCCTCACAGATATCACAGTTGTACAAAGACAGTCACCATAGCTTGTATAACAAGATGGAGATATTATTGTAATTATTTTATTTTTATTTTCCTCACAATCAAACATCTGAGGCATATAGAGATGGCTACCTTTTTGGGGAGAGTAAACAATGAAGCTGTATATATAGATCTGATAAAAAATAATGTTATGTTCTATCCATTTTTTTTTTCAGTTTTGTCCCAGTCTGACTACAGAAAGGTACACAGAATATGGCTATCCTTTTGGGCTAGGCTGTACATAGATTTGAGAGCAACAGCTTGAAATATGACTGTGGGCATTTGTGCCCTAATTTTTAATCTCAGTTTAACACCAAAGAGAGTTACACAGAATGTGAGTACCTATTTTGAGGTGAGGGTTAGGGAGCAATTAATATTCCCAGATATGACAGATGTATCTTCACATCCATTTGCCTTCTCAGTTTATTGGGAACTGATGTTTGGTCAGCTTTGAGCATTAAAACATTTATACAACTTATTTCTTCTTTGAAATAAAAAGATACAATTTAATTTATTTTCATCATTGGAATAAAAGCTTTAAATGCACCTCAGAGCATTTGTAACCCTATGAATTATGAGTGCCTAGCAGCCGTCAGACCCTCAGCGTAATTTAGTGATTACATGGTGGCCTTGGTCATTTACAGTTTGTTGAAAGGATGCAGGAAAAAGCAAACCTGAAGAGTAAGACTGAATTTATTTCATTAATCATGGTTTTCCTTCTGGCCATAAATGGATGAAAATGTTGTTTAGAAAACAACAAAATGTATCTCAGATTATCTAATAACCATACTGCTTAATGCATTTCGTTGCCCCACAGTCATCAGAGTGCAGTCTTGCTTGGATAGAACATGCTGAATGAATGAATGAATGAATGAATGAGTAACTGTGGGGAAAAAATGAAGTGTAAGACAAACTGTGAGGGGAAAAAAGTGATCTAAATAATTTGTGTAGGCCAGGATGGGATGTGTAATGGGGAGGTGGGCTTTCCACCTAGGGTACAAGTTTACCTAAGGCCAGTTGTGTCTCTAGAGCTGTTTAACAAAGGTAATTCTCATGAGGGACAGCAACAGAAATTATACATGCCTGCCTTTCTGTCTTTCTGTAATTAATATATTACACAGTCTGTATCACTACATCATCATCAGCATGCATCACTACATATTTTTAAAAAAATTCTTACAAGTCTATTCTAATGGGTACCTTTTGACAGTAAGATAAGTCAGACATAAATGAACTGTAACATATAGGATGTTTAGATGCTGACAGTTGCTTTCTTTCATTTTCTAGCAGATGCACAATTCCAAACACAGGGAATAATGCTGCTGTATCAAAAGAATGCACCTTGTGAGACATGAGATTAGAAATTGTGATACCCCAGTGGTGGCACTGTATGTGAAATTGTCCTTTAACCCATTGAATATTTTCCATTCCACTTTGCCAAGTAGTGAAGACGAAAGTTATGCTTGACATCAAGAGTTTCTGGTGGTGTTGATACATTACTTAATAAACACACACACACCCTTCCTGCTGTCTTACAATGAGTGTATATCTAAAAAGTACAAGTACATATTAAAGTTGGGGATAGCTTCTCACTTTAGAATGCATTCAGTAAGCACAACACCCACAAACATAGAGCACAGAGTACCTCTACTCAACCATCTTACCCTGATTTAGTTAAGAGTAAACTGCCTAAGCCTTCCAGACCAATAACTAAGAAAATTCAGCCATTAGTTCTCTACAGCAAAATACCCACCTTCAAGCTATATGCCCACATCCACTACATATGCCTGTAAGAGTTAAACTGATGCATACTCCTAGCCATTAAGTCTCAATGAGACCATATCTACCTATGGTAATCTTCTAGTAATAGTTGACTCAAGTACATGGACCCCACCATCACTAGGATGACTAAGAACTAGAGTTATGGTTAGATATCTTTCCAGTGGTAGGAACTAGGCTGTTATAAGTGTTTTAGATTTCTCCAGAATGACAAATATAATTAGAAGCTGGTATTGACCCATATGTGTGTAAATGACCTTAGCCACTCTAGCTAGAGAAATATGCAAAATTATTTGACTGATCTTGCTATACATGTTCCTGTGACGGGAAAGTATCTGGTATTGAGAAGTAGTTTGCCATCAAGCAGAATGATGCTAAGATCCAAAGAAAAAATATTGGCTTTAATAATTCTGTATGTACTACTGTCATTCTATAGTGATCCAGTATGTGTCAGCTTGGAGCAAGAAGACTGACAGACTCCCTTGCTTTTCTGTACCTCCCTTACCATTGTTTTCACATCCTGACTAAAGCTATTGATGCCCTCACAGTGCCTTTTAGGCAGAGTCCATCTGCTAGAAATTTGAGCCTAGTAAAATCTAATTCAAAATATATTAAAGCAGCTTTACTCAATGCCATCAGTCATAACAAAACTTATCTAAACTTTAAGTGCTCCTGAAGTTTGAACCCATTCATGTGTTTGTTGTTAGAGAGAGACATTGGTTCAAAGCAATGAATGTATTCCTTCTTTTACGAGGTTTAGTGCTGATTATGCCTTCACAGATATAGGTAGTTGTGGAGGAGTATCAGTATTGGTCAAGATAATCATCACTTCATGACTGGTTCCATGTCACACTGAATTTGAACTCCTAGATATCAATATCAAGCTAAACAAGATTCATTAGCAATTCATAGCTAGCTGCACAACACTCACTATTTCTCCTTCTGAGTTTGACACCTATCTAAACACTTTGACTAATATTTACTATTAATACCAATAATATTTTTCTACTGGGGGACATTAACTATCCATCAATAACCTGACAGACCTTCACTAGCAAGGCTTGGGATGTCCAGTGCTTCCTTGACATTATAAATGCCACTCATTTGTACAAATAGCTGCCATCCTACTAGTGGCCAAAGTATTCTTGACCTTGACCTCCAAATATAGCCATTTCTTTGCATACTTCCCCATATGTTAACATATTCCCATGTTAAATCAAGCCATAAATCTGTGACCTTTTCTTTTAAACTTGTTGGTACAATCCCTGCAAACTCTCCTGTCAAACCTTGTTCACTTACATAAGGACCTAAATAAATTCTGCTGTAATCCTCCCTTGCATATCCCATTGCTTAATCCATTGCCTGTGCCTCTGACTTCTACTTCCATTTAAATAGTTGCATTGATAATGCAGTCCCTAACTAAACCAAATGTAATGACAAACAAATAAAATAACCCCTCTGGTGGAATAACCAACATAAATAAATTAAATAACAAGGGAAAGGAATTACTTAATATTTATAAAAGGTTTCAGTTCACCTAGCCTAAAATATTATTTAAGAAAACTAGCAAAGAGCTTAAGGGAAATATTAACACACTCAGACTGAATATGAAATTAAGATAGCCACTTAAACAAATAACAAATAACTACAACTCTTTCTTTATCCATGTCATGAGGTTAAGATCTAGTACCCAAGAATGTTTGGAGCTAATCTGCAATATCACTGCCCACTCTGAATCTTCATGGTAAACCTAGACAATTTGATATGCAGCCTTAAATTCTGTAATGATGCTTTCTGTAAAACATTAAAGACCTTCTTAATATCTGAATATGGTTTATTGGCCAGGTCTGTAATAGGCTGCAGACTGATTGCCTAGTACTTATCTATGCATCTGAAGACAACCCACAGAGACACACACATGCACACACACACACACACACACACACACACACACACACACACACACACACACACACACACACACACACACACTCCGACGCATTGTAATTTATTGATTGAGAAGGTAAATTATGCTACCTGTCATAAGCAGACTAATGACTGTATATTTTTGGTATAACAAAGCACACTTGCATCTACCTTGCTACGTGCATGCATATTCAGTCCTTGTTGCCAATGTACCTATCCACATATCAAGTAAAGTGTATGTGTATACAGAGCTTTCACTCAGATTAGACAAAATCTAACTCACCAAGGATCAGAATTCTCAGTCTGCTTTCTATGATAAGATCAGCCAAAAACATATTTTTAAGTGTTTTTTTTTTCCAGAAGACAAGCAGGCCCCTGCACCCTCACACACCCAAACTTATATATCCCAACTCTACAGTCACATCAACTGGAAGAATGGAAAAATGACCCAGAAAAACAAAATCACTGAGAACACTCATTAACAGTGATTTAGTATGGAGGAGCTACGCTCCTCGGTGGATTGAATTTCAGGCAGATGACACTCGAATATTCAACCTCTGTCCACCTGTAGGTAAACGGTACACAAATGTAATAATGACCATTGAAGCTAGATAAGTATTCTGTTTTGTAATGTGAATAATTAGCAATTTATCAACATTCTGTTTAGCATTTTGTTTAATATTTGCCTGCAACAACTTTTCCATGTTATGGCCATCTTACACAAATAAATCAGTCAGCATATCTACGCTTTTTCTTATCCATCCTGTTGCACTACATTTTGCTTTGTACATAGTAAACCACAGATTATGTATGCCATTATGTATAAGGTGGAAAGATGGCTAACAGTTATTTTTAAAAATATTTAGGAAAACTTAATTTTCACATGAATGCTTTCACATTGACCTTGCATATGCAGAGGTAAAACAGAAAATACATTGATATAGTTTGGAAGAAGACATAACCAGTTATGCAATTTGATTATCCACTTGTCACCATCTTACTTTATGAGTTATTATAAAATACTTTTTTACTATATATTTGGATCAGTATAATTGAAAATGCTACAAGACATAAATCATCACAGAATAAATAAGTTATCATAAAACTCAGGGAAATTTCTTTCTGAAAAATTTGCACAGTTACAGGTTTATGCTGGCAATATGAGAGGAGATAGCATAAATATATGACAGGGTGTGAATATTGTCCTATTAATTAGTTAGTGATTTATATATTTATTTCAGATAATTTCATCTCCAGCTACAATAATTTAAAACAAGAGCTAAGACTATGAAAGTTAAGACTGCCGATAGATACTTTTACATTCCAGTTAAGTTATAGCCTGCAAGATTGTAAAGTTAGATGCAGGGACCAGTAATCAAACCTAATTAAAAAACTGCTGCTGCAGCATATAATGTCATTAACAGTTTTCTGCACCATTGGCTGACAGAGGCCCAGTTTAGCTACAAATATTCATCTCTGTCTCGTACTTTCTGTTGCTACTTTTATAGATGTTAGCAATGTTAATCACTACATTTATTATAATTAGTTATCCAAAATAATAAATTTAATCTTGAGGAAGGTAGTATAATATAATTCTATTTGTGATTACTCTATGCATTCTCAAACTGTTTTAAACATTCCCTTTTACAGATGATGAAAGTTAAATTTGACTGCTTTATAACCGTATTAAGTATGATTGCTAAATAAGGTTCCTCAGACAAATTAATTGAAGCTAATATTTTTGGAATTGCAGTTGCTACTGCAGTTCTTTGATACTCTCGATGACAGTCTCTTAAGTTTATTCTTATATATTCAGGTTTTCTATTAAACTTCATTTTAAAATTGAAGCTGGGAGGTAACAGCATTATAAACAACTAACTAAACAGAATGGGGTTCAGGCACCTAGCCAGTTAAACATTTCCCTGTCATGCATTTGGTTGGGGACACATGGCTGAAGTGACGTTTAGCTGCAGAGAAATATGGCTGTTATGAATTTCCTGTGGTCAAAAAGAAGCACACTTTACCATGTTCACAGCTTTAGTAACCAAGTGCATGGGGGGTAGAAGAAGTAGTGAGTGCTGTGCTCAGTGTACAGCACATGCTTACATAACTACAACATGTAGAAGTCTGCTACAGCATGGAGAAAATTTGATATGCTACTGTAGTCACATTTATGCACCAGTATGAATTTAGGTGATGTTCCCTAGACACTGTGAAGTGGGAAGTGATCCACACATGCCAATTGCAAAGGCACTGCCTATTGTGAATTGCAGTTTTACTGCCAATCACATGCCCACTGGTCAGCCTGTAGCTGCTGTCTACCATACTGCCTGCATTTTCCTGTTATCTTGGGGGTCATGGGCATTATTTTCTCCCTGTGCATTTGGTTATTAAAGTTGTGGGCATGGCACCATATTCTTCTCTTTGCTCACAGGGAATCTGCAACAACCATATTTCTTTGCAGCTGAATGCCACTATAGTCATGTGTCCCCAACCAAATGTACCACAGGGAAAGGTCCTGCTGCCTAGGTGCCAGAACCCAAAAAGAATGAGCTTGAAAATTTGATAGTTAAATGTTCATCAATTTCTTAGTGCTTAAAATTTTAAGCAAAATATTTTTTTTTATGGTTGAAAGAGAATATATGTATTAATATAGATATTCTGAGAGATCTATTTCAATATATCTATATAACAAGGATGGCATTTCACAGTTTCATTTCATTAATTTCCTTCCTATGTATCATGTGGAAATATTTCAGCATGCTGACTGAGAAAACAGTTCAGAAAGAAAGATTGGTCTTAAATGAACATAACATTAATTGAACATAAGATTTCAAAAGTTGTAGGAAGAAGGTCTCGTCTAGTTCACCTAACCTTCAATTATTCTGTTAGATACAGGTAGTGCTAATCTAACATATCAGCTCTATCTGCTCTTCTTTTGAATAACAACATATTTTATTTTTGTTTTCCATCATTGCTTTTCAACCAGTTCTGTCACTACACAAGTTAATTTGTATTTTCATTCTCTATAGAAACAAAAATATTATCTCAGGTGAGTCCTTCTACTTCTCTTGCATGTATTTAGAAGACAGATATGCCCCGGGATTCATGAAGCTTGTGCCAGGCGCAGGCGTAGCGTAGGCAGAATAATGCCAAATATGGCCGTCGAGCGATTCAGGTATGATCCAATACCACGTGCACTACCGGCGTACGTCAGAACTGCGCAGCCCTCGGCATAGGTATGCTAATCACCCCATGCGCAGTATTGCACCATGCAAATCAAGGCAGATAGTGATTCACAAAGTGGTGCAGGTGTAGCGTAAGCCCACGGAAATGTAAACCAAAAAACACGGTTTACATTTTCCCAAACAGAACATCGGAGCTATGGAAGCAGACCAGACTCATGTATTACAAAGTTAACATATGCCAATGACTAAATACACAGCCAATGGCATAAGAAAAGATGCACAACACCTAAAAAACAACATTTAATGTCATGTCCACAGTAACGCACAGTACAACTGCAGGGCATGTGTGCGCAAACTGGAACATAAAGATAATATATAAAAATGTCATAAAATCGCAATGTAATACAAAGCAGGTTTACACCCTAATACACAATGGTAGGCATGGAACACCACAACCAAGGTGCAAGGGTTGCTAAGGGCCTGCGACAGTGTTCAGCATGGTAACTATGAATTAGTAGTCAATGCCATGCAAATGAGGCAGATAATACTGAATCGCAAATGTCCCGCTGGATAAAGGTTGAACCATACAGTGCAGCGCTATAATACTGAGGAGTGGCTCAGAGGAGATACATGGCATCAGCAGAGGGGTGTGCCACCATAGCAGCAAGCACATTGGAGCAATGCAAACTGGCCTGGCCGTTGCTAAGCAAAGCTGCAGGACAGGGGTGGGGAGGAAGGTATAGAATCGTTTAGTTGAGAGCACACATGGTGCCCAAAAGCGCATGTGTATGGGGATGAAAACGTGCCCGAAATCCAGTAAGCAGATGCACGCGCCGTGAACAATAGCACAAACAGGAAGGTCAGGGGAAGAAAAGAAGGAAATGCCGAAGTAGGGTAATTGGTGTACTAATGAGCAATCAACACCGATCAACTCACGGTGGCCAATCGACAGCAGCTGTCAAGTCTGCTCGCAGAAACCTGCAAAACAGGATAGGGGAGGCATTGCATTGCAAAGACAGGAGATCTGTCATAGCAGAGCAAAGCAAACCGACAGTAGACCAGCAATAGTACACATTACGCAAGATACACCAGGTCTAGGAAAGTACAAATGAAAGCAGGCTGCTGGATGCATACCAGAAAACGGTAAGTGGAACGTGCAGAAATATAAAGGGAAGGTCAAGAGGTAATCCACGGCAGCCAAATGTAATTCAATACCAAAAGCACCACAATAGTAGTTCCGGTAGTAAAACACATAAGATACTCTGTAGCTACGATCGTACATACACACCCTATGACATCATCGGTGTTCACAGCACAATAGTATAAAGTGTGAAAGCACCCTACCCCGGAGGAGGAGAAGAGTGTTCAGACAAAGGGTAACCTACCAGGGGCTACATGATCTGGAGATAGTAGAGCGTTACAGGGTGGACAGGGACATCTTACAGCAAATAGTGGAGCTGTGCCGGCCACGCCTGAGAACCAGAAATAACAGAGGGGAACCCATCTCAGTGGACACGAAGGTATGTGTAAGCATGCGAATCCTAGTCACAGGTACCTTTCGAAGGCCAACTGGAGATAATTGGGATCTCACAGGCATCAGCATCCAGGGTACTACACCAGTTCCTGGATGCCATGTTACCACATGCCAATGAGCATATATACTTCCCTCGAACTCAGGAGGAGTTGGCCAGCAATATGCGTCACTTCCACCGTGTGGCACACTACCCGGAGGTACTGGGTTCGATAGACTGCACGCACATACAAATCAAGTCACCACCCGGTGAGCATGGTAGGCGCTACATAAACAGCAAAGGATTCCACTCCATCAACTGCCAGGTCATGTGCAATGCCCAGGGCATTATCATGGATGTGTGTGCTGGCAGCCCTGGAAGCTACCATGAGTCCCATATCTGGCATGCCTCACAGCTGTATCAGGTATTTGACAGGGGGGACATCCCACATGGCCACCTTGTGGGGGATGCTGTCTATGCACTGGAGCCGTGGATGATGACTCCCATCAGAAATGCACACACACCCATACAGGAACCCCATAATGAGGCACACGCACAAACCAGAATCATCATAGAGTGTGTGTTCAGAATGCTGAAATCACGGTTCCGGTGCTTGGACACATCTGGTGGAGCCTTGCAGTACTCTCCAGGCACATGTGCCCACATTGTCATAGTATGTGCCATGCTACATAATATGATCCTGCGGAAACAGCTGCAGCAGGGACACAATGGTGAAGGCCCTCATAGCCCACCACAATTGCCAAGGCCATCACAGGCACAGAGGGATTCAGACCATGAACCCACTGTGCCAGCCCCAGTAGGCAGATGGAGGCATGCCCACTATGCCTACGCCTTGGCAAAGAGGGAACGTATAGCACATACTCTGACAGTGTAGGCCCCTACGGACTGACACACCTCTCCACCTGCACACACAGTAAAATGGATGGCACACAAGCACGACCACCTGTAAATTGTAATGTATAGGTGGCCCACTGTGTGAATCCCACATAGGCAGCCCTCAAACATTGTACACACAACAGCTATTGGAACAAGGAATGTCAACACCTGAACAGTACATGCGCCTATCAGCATATGGTGGTGCTGTGTGCATAGGTTCCCAGGTACAACGGTAGGTTCAGGACTGACTGTCAGAGGCCATACACCAAATGGGGCAAACAGTGTCCATTGTCACCACAACATCGAGTAACCAACTGTCGCGTAGAGGAGCAGAGGCAATCATGGGAGCAGATGTGTGTAAGCACTGTTCTGCACACACTCAGCACAGAGTCCCTGCTGAGTTAATGAGGGGCTCCACATAATATAATCATGGATGTTGTGTCAAGGCATGGGGTGTACCCATGACAGGTATTCGTCACCCCAGCATGCTCCACCCACGGTCGTTTGAAGGTGTAGCACAGTATCGTGTGTGGCTCACTGAGATATACATACTCAATTCCGGAGCACATCCAATAAACATCACATGGACATACCATTAACTGGACTCATCAATATGTAAACTAACTGAGTTACCCATGTGAGTGCAGTATGGCGTAACAGCCATAGTATACTCCACGTACAAAATGACATAACACATGTACAAATCCCAGATGGCTATATGTTAAATGCAGTGACCGTCGTGCATGTTCCCGGTCCCACGTCCTGCAAGGGATGTAACATAATCCCGAAGGCACGAGTAGTGCATGTCGGATGCAGGTCAGCAGATCATGTTTAGCACACGTTATCGGGAATATGCATTGCCCACTGCTGGTAAGTGACGTTTAAATATGACTATACGGATATGTGCGAAACAGGGATAAGCTACTCTGAATATCGTGCAGATCATGGTCAATGATGTCCAGAACAGGGGAAACCAGCATTATTCAACCCTGTACTAATAGCGCCTGCTCTGAAGGGTAAAACAACCACTGCCAGGTGTAGAACATGCAATTATGTATAGAATCACCTAACACTATTGCTAGGCAAGATGTACCTATGGTAGGGTTGCCACCTCTTCAAATGACCAATGTGGGACATACGTCAGATGTCTGCAGGCCGACACATACACCTGGCCAGTACAAAATTCAGAACTTCACTGTTTTGCCTAGAAAAAAGCTCATTCTTGTAATGTTTACTTACTTATTCTGTTTCTAGAACATATAGGTGGTTCAGATACAGAATAACTGTTTTATGCAACTATTACATAAACTATAGGAAATAAGTATGTTCTAAAATCCCAGGACATTTGCCATGTTCACAAATATTTTGCAGGACACAACTGCCCAAAGAGGGACTGTCCCTCGCAGAGTGGGACAGCTGGTAACCCTAACCTACGGCAGGTGTGTAATGTGACACATACAGACACAAACGTGCGGAGTCCAGGAAACAGTATACACCAACAAGTACACAATGAAAGGTGTAACTTGCCTGTCACTTTCCCCGTCATATATATATATATATATATATATATATATATATATATATATATATATATATGTGTACACATATATACATATATATAATACAGATAGAACGTGCGATAGCGTGATATATGTTGATATATACAGATTCAGTGATATCTGCAAATATATATAGTAGATAGGTCAACGACATTCATAACACCTTGGAGGTACAAATAAATAGGATATTGCCAACTATGGAATGTGTAACATACCGACATGCGTAACCACGAGGCTGAAAAACCGAAAGAACACAGTACCGGAACAGTACAACCATGTGTAATAGTATGATGATATGAAGGGACATTTAGTTACCGCTGCCGGTGTTGTGGTCCATGTAGGTACTGTGTTCGACTGTGTTTGTGAGTGCCGTAGTCTGTGAATGTTTGTGTTGAGGGTGCCGTGTGCATCTCTGTGTGACTGTAATGTGTGTGTGTGTGTGTGTGTCCACATCATGTGTTTGTTAGTGCCAACTCGGAGGTAGATCATTATGGTAGGTGTGGGTATAGCTAGCCATAGGTATACGGTTACCACCTGTCCCACATTAGGAGGGACAGCCCCTCCCTGGGCAGGTTTGTCCTGACATAAAACATTACAAAGGGGAAATGTCTGGGATTGTAGGACATTAATATGTCCATATATAATGTAATAGTTGCATTAAATAGTTATGCCTGTATGTAAGAAACGTAAATGTTACATGCAATATGATAAGTAGCCAAAGTCCCACAATAGCTATGTATTGAGGATAAAAGTATGTGCTAACCTGTGTACTGACTGTGGCTATCTGTTGGCCTGTAAATACCGCTGTGCTTCCCGCAAGTGTCCAACAATGACCATATGAAAAGGTGGCAACCCATGGCAAAGAGGTTCTGTTACCAACACAACCGCAATGACTGCAAATATCTGGGACAGAAATACACGGGATAGCTGTCAGTTAGACATATCCCTTTACATATTGCTGCAATTCTGGAGGTATGGTAGTATCAACCTCACCTGCACACTATACAGAAACCAATTAACAACGGCCCAATGTACAATCCCGTAACATAAGTCTACTAACTGATAGCTCTTTAATTAGGGACAGAGCCCACACACATATATATGGAATATGTAGAAATGCAAGCCCCACAAACCTGTATATGCTACGTACACCCACCGACATCCCCCACACTAGAAACTATAGCAATACAGACTGCAATAACAGCACAAACATCCAGTTAGTCAATTACATTTGCAGAACCGTCAACATACCTTGTGAGAGATACAATTAAAGGCGCAATGCAAATTTGCAGCCGTTATATAATGGAACAAACGGCGATGTTACAGGTTTTGTTTGCAATAGTCCATTATTAGATGTTGGAATGACAGGAACACCCACATGTTGAACCACATACTCTAGCTGTCACACACAATCCACGGGAGACATGAATCCAAAGTATAATTGTCTCTATGCATAGCAGTTGCAATTACACATAACAAAACACAATACAGGCTGTCTCCCCAAAGGTAGGGCAAATGGGCAACGCCCAAGTGGAGAATTAAATTATACCCCACTGTTGCCATGTAATTGGCAAATGGAGTAGCTGCACAGCTGATATGCAAGTAATTAGTCACTCAGGAACACCAATTGGTGGGAGGAAACCACATGTTACAGGTATCGGCGTATATAAAGATGACTTGCCAGACATTCAAACCGTATGCTCATACAAAATACCTGTTTAAGCAGTGTGAGAGAGATAGAGACGAAAGTCCATAACGATACCAAGGTATGTAGAACACTCGGTATGTAAGTTTATGTATAGCATGTTTTTTGTTAATTATTTACTGTATGTATAGCCTGGTTTGCATTAATTAAATGTGTCCGCAATGCATAAAGTGGGAAAAGGTATTTATGTAGTGATGTCTTGCTGAGCATACTAACGCATGTAGAAACTGTGCGTCCAGCAGTGGGCCACAAGGTACTCATTGCAGACACCACAAGGGATGCTACATGAGGGCTTTTAACAGAACAATTCCATACAACCCGCCATCAGTGGTAGGGTATGTCCAACAAGTACGTGCCATAGCAGGGGATAGTATATGTTTATATACTATCACAGTAGGCATGTGTATGGGCATATAACGACAATGACATATCTAAGGTGGTCCCGCTGTGCAAGTATGCTTTGCATTATGGGATACTATGTGAAATATGTGTAATGTATAGTATTGTAGGTAGATATGTCAGATATTCTACACAGCATAACAGGCATATCATGCATACCAAAGGTATTGTCTATTGGCATGTACAATAACAGGATACATATGGCTTGTAGGCACGGGACATTGCAATAGCATGATAGCTAATCTAAATGGAAGGGCTACCAAGTAACCATGCACAAAGGACATGTAATAGCTTCACAGGTTCATAGTGGGGTACTATGCAGTCTGGCAATTCTATGTATAAGCACAACTACAGTGTTCCCACTAGTGGCACCTCTCTAGGGTAGTGTCCTGTGAACAGCAGAGCCATGTGTTACCTGCACCTCTGCACAGTACAGCCACTGCAGTGATCCCTGGCATACATGTGTCTCCCAACCACCAAGGGAGGTATCACATGAAGAGTGCTACTGAGTGTCCCTGCATGATGTACATAGGACTCATGTTCCAAAGCATGGTGAGTGACCGGTTTGGGAATGTAACCCTCAAGCACATCCCACTCATTGTTGTGTATGTGCACATATCTATGAGCATGTTGCTCACAGTGGCTTTTGCTTATGTCACGTATGTGGAGTATATCCATTAATATTGTTGTGGACATGGGCCCTGTCTGTTCAGCAGAGGTCACCCCTGAGTATGTAGTATGCAAATGTGTACAGACGTGGTTTCCGTAGTTCAGCCGCATACTTTAACTGTCGGAGCTCAATAAACGTCATGGCGTGTTAATGGTGTGGTATGTAAAGCTGTAGCTGTTGTGTAAGGTACACCCTAAATGGGGTGGTGTACCCTTGAATGTGTGGAGAAGTCTTGAGTTCAGAGGTACAATGGGTGCCTATGTACCAGCTACACACCCAGTACAGATAAGTGTGGCCACGTAGAAGGATATCCACACCACAGTGGCAATACTGTAACCACAGGAGTGGGTGTGACATACGTGTGTACTACAAACATGTACAATGTGACATGTATGTAGGGGACTACTGCCTATGTGACAGTCACTGGATGAATGGTGTATTGCAAAGGTGATGTTCATGCACCTTGGGTCATGCAGCTTGAGGCCATGATATTCATATCAGGTATCTGTCACAGTGACATCCGTATGGATGGAGTCAGTATTAGCTGGTGGATCAATCATGGCACTTTTTATGCAGGGGTCTGTAAAGCTAGGCAGGGAAAGTCCCTCTGTGCTAGCCTGTACCTCAGGGAGGGAAGCATATACTGAACATGAGGGGCCCAATGACTGAGAACTGTGGTATGGCAAATGTA
Source organism: Protopterus annectens (assembly GCF_019279795.1). Lineage (NCBI taxonomy): Eukaryota > Metazoa > Chordata > Ceratodontiformes > Protopteridae > Protopterus > Protopterus annectens. The sequence continues at coordinate 15,316,020 of NC_056736.1, forward strand.
ACTGAAATGCAGTAGGTACTATGGTATGCTACCCTCATTGTGTGTGTCCTGTCCATGAGCCATGTTGCATAACATCCTGAGACATAGGGTACGATCTGCAGGTGGATGTGTATGTTGTCAATACCAGAATGGAGAACGATGCTAAAAGGCAATGAGATGGCAATGTAGGATGTGTGGACTCCCGTACCATCATCAACTACCCTGGTAACTGTATGAAAGAAGTCCACCAGGTGTAGGGGCCATGCTCTGGCCCTAACAAGTCCATCCCAGGTGGCATCAAAGGGCCGGAGCCCAACAATGTCTCTGTGAATGACATCCTTGATGATGTGCCCCATAGCCATGCAGAACAGTCCAGTCAGGTGTGTAGGACTATAGTCCCACTCGTGCATTGTGGTGCCACCTGTGTGGAGTGTGATACATGATGCTGTGTGCCATTCAGGGGCCACAATGTCTGATACAAGGCTATTACTGAATATGGTGGCCTAGTGGGGAGACATGTCATTCAGAGGTTTGTGGACATCACAGCCTGGGACTTTGGAAGGTGACATGGGGCCAGTGTCCCAGGCATATAGAGTGCAGGTTAGTACTGTGTAGGTGTGACCGCAGGGACACCGCAATGTTCCTCCATGGATTGTGCCCCTGTAGTGAGTAAGAGGGTGTAATGTTAGCATTGAATCCATCCGCCAGCATGGTGCCAACATCACCTGGGTTGTAATGTTCCTGAGTGACTGTTGTATGTGAGAGCAGATGTGGGTGTTGCCAACGACTACTGACATACCACCATAATGCCTTGTGGTACACCCCGGAAAGTGTTGCAGTAATGTTTACGTAGCTAGTCTTGGAGTATGTGATGAGGGATCCTATGGCCCTACCGAGGCTGACCAGTGAGCTACCCCACCCATTGGATTGTACACCACTGTGCAACAGCCTCCACCTGTTGTTGTACATTATGTCCATGGAACTTGATCAGCAGGGTGGCATCTGTTATCTGGTGTGTACCATCATGGCTCTGTGTGGAATAGCATGATCCATGCAGTCGTGTACGTGCTAATGAAGTGCACTGGGGTATGTTTCAGCATTTGTATGTGCATTGTCCATCTGCATGGGTGTCATGACGTTAACAACCGCTGCCATAAGACATCTGTAGTAGGTGGTGTAGTACTCATGTACTGTGTTTGCCGTGAAGGGTATGGTGCCGGGATGTGGCTAACAAGGTTGATTAGCATATGTTCGGAATCCACCAATGAGGGGATAACCCCAGGTGTGGAACACCAGTCACATGTTGGTAGTGTTCATGTCAAGGTTAATGTTGGTCTTGGAGGTGGTGTGTATGGGTTGATCTAACTGAGTGGAGGTTATGACTCATGGATGTGTCGGTACATGAGTGGCTATCCCAGTTAAGTGTGGGGTAGTGTCAGTCACACATCAGTAGTAGCTGTCTGAGCCCTACTGTCCAGTACACCAACAAAAGAGGTCTGGTAACCGTGGGGTATGTTGTTGAATCTGTAGCTTGTAACAATGTGTATAGCGGTTCCGGACACAGTTAGTTGCATGTGGAGCACCTCTGATGCATTGTGCTAAGTAACTAGCCAGGATGTGTGTACAACATAGTGGGATATGGGAACACCTCAGCTGTGGGTGTGCCGGTCCAGGTATGTGCCTGAAAGGTATGGTCTGTCTATAACCTGTCATTGCAGGTGTGCTCTGCAGAGCCTAGAGGCAGGTCCCAGTCACCGCAGAGATATTGTAGTTGTGCATTATAAGGTGTGCCGTGCCTGCGTGTATCACAGAGGAAGATGCAAGCAATGTGTCACATGATCCCATGTCTTTCTTGCCAGTTCCCGTTCTGCCGGTGACTGTTATTGGAAACTGTGCAAGATAGGCAGTATAGAAGCAGCAAGAGCCTTATATGTGATCTGTACTCCCAGGGCTGACAGGTGCAGGTCATCTGTGCGAAAGCATTGTGTTTGACCAGGTCAGTCAAAGCGGACAGATACCAGATGCCTGTGGAATGACAGCAGAAGCATAGGCAACTGTTGAAGTGACACAGTCAGTCATTGTACAGTGGTATTGGGTCCGGATGAATGCATAATGCTCCCCAGGGCTAGGCCCACACCTTCAGGGCTACAACACTGGTGAGCTATTTCATGTCCCTGCACATGTAGTCTATGAAGTGGCATCTCAGGGCAATCACACTAACATGGAGAATGACAGTCACATCATACCTGGTGAGGTGTGGCATGGGTGCATAGGTTATGTTGCAGAACCAGTTACCTGACAGCAAGATATAAGCGACTATCGCCTTGTGTAGCCTGCTGTGTGGAGCTGCAGTGTGACCACCTACAGACTCACCTATGACTGGTGTGTTGTGTATGTTATACCACCCTATTGGCTGTATGTGATGGGCACACATGAGTCTGTGAGCTTTAAGTTGGTGATGTTGTGTTCCATGATGGGGGCTGCCTCTGGTGCCTACACAGAGTATGGAGAGGTACTGCACAAGTTGTCTTCATATGTGTGGCCTGTGCTGGAGATCATGTGAGACAATGTGATGAGTGGGGTGTGTTGCGAATGTTACACATCCCCACATGACTGTCAGGTGCAGTCAGGGTTGGTGACAGCATTACCCCCAGCAGGGCTGCATAAGTGCATCCCCCACAGGCTGTAGTGTCGTATGTTGGGAGGTGAGCATTGAATGTATACATGAGACAATTGCTCTATTGCCACATGTATGACATATCCATCACATAGACAGGCAAAAGCACTTGTACGTGACAGTTGGACATGCCTGTATATACAACCATGTCACACAGGATATGTAAGTGCATGTGTACAACAGCTGTTGTACCATAAGCAAGCTGGAAATTTTAGGACAGCCAGTGTACCTGTGGGAAATGGTGTGGAATGGGTGCTATATTAATCAGTAGCGCATGACATGCTCCCAAGTTCTGAACAAGTGCCTAGCATGACCATACAATACAGATAGGGTGTTGGATAATATCAACCCACAAGTGGTGACGACAGTCATAATGGGTGGCACCACACTATAACCCTGCTGAGTATGGTGTGCATGTCCATGAACCATTATCACTGTAGATGTTAGCAGTACAGATGTACAAGACTGTATGGATGTTTGATTACAAATTCCTTTGTATGTCACAGGAGTGTTCTACCAGTGGCCTGTTGACAGACTCACAACTACAAAAGGTGCCAGAGTGACATGCGCATATCACACCAGTGCCAGCTACAGTAGAACAGGGTTAATGTGTTGTACTCCACCCTCATTGTAGCCCATACCACACAGACAAATGTTAGGCATCTGTGTATGTAAGGATGTGAATGGCCATGACCTATGAGGAATAGCTGTGTCAGTGTTGTGAACAACATATAAGAATGGGCTGTGTGGGTGAGGTGTGTGACATATGTGCACATTATGATGGATGATATCAGCATTGTCAAATCTAGGTGAACATCCCTGTACCCATTAATTACCACCTAGGCTGTGGTCAACATTATGGACACTGTGTAAGGGATGGTGCTGTGCAGTACACCTCCCTGCCTTGGTGATGTCTCCAGGCCCCTTGGGTAGTCATACGAGGTACCCATGTTATGACAGGGTGCCATCCATGAGCACGGAGATCATTGGACAAGCATATACAGCACTGGGGTGACCAATACTGGATCACATATCACCTTTAAGGGGTAATGGCCATGCGTGGATGGCGATACCAGCCTTCACAATCCTCACCTCCACTATGCAGCATGCTGTCTACCTTGCACAAAGATATTTGCTACACCATGATGATGGACATGCTACATGTCCATATCCTGATCTGTAAGACATACGCCATGGACAGCCAACGTCCTAATACTAGGATCGCCACATGCTGGACAGATCCCTGTGCCATACATGTGACATACTCCCGCCAAACCATGCAACCCTGTCCATCAAAGCTGCACATGTCATCCCAGTCATACATGGTGTGAAGCCCGCATGGTAGATGTAGAATCAACTGTCCGGATCAGTAATGTGGCACTGATGCCCCTCGCGGTGGCATACTGGCTGTCTGTTACAGCTAGGAAACCTTGCCCGTACATGCTATGGTTGATAACCATCCCTGCGAATGACGTCTGACTAGCCATTGTCCCATGTCTATCACATGTGCAACAGAGACGATCCGTGGCAGGATGTTGAACAGCTGTACAATGCTGTGTAGATGTATATGGCAAAACACATACATGAACAGGTGTCCATGCGTATGTGTGCATTGTCACTGCTTAAGTCCATTAAGGCTGTGTCTGTGTTGATATGTGACATATACACAGCATCAACTTCAACAGCAGTACCGTGGACAAATCCAGGCATGTGCAGATAGGTAAGAACACCAGTGCAGGCAAATAGACATGTCCACATCAAGACAGCATTCACATGGAGTATGAACACTGTATTGAGGTGACACACATATATGGTGATGATATCCAATGCATAACGGGTGTTACATGTGTGACACAAATACATCAGTCGTGTCAGTGTCATGATGATTTGCAAAGATTACTGTGCAGATGTACTAGATGTCATAGAAATGATTGTGCAGCAGTATCTCTGTACATCTCTGAAACTGTGATCTGTCACCATCATTATGTCTTACAAATAATGCCTTTTACACGCCTTCCAGCGTACAGCCGCCAGGAGGATGATGTCCTCATATCGTACCTCCATGAGAACTACGAGGTGTTGTTCAGCCATGTGCCACAGCATGCCCAGCAGTGGGACGACCTGTGGCAGGATCTACGCAGGAGGGTGAACGATGTGGGTGGCCATAACCACACCTACCAGCAGGTGCGCAGACACTGCACAGACTTGATATGACATGCAAAACAGTGTGCTACTGCAATCACCAGGGAACAAGGTGGAACAGGTGGTGGGCCACCAACCCAGCCCCCACTCACACACACCAAGGAAATACTGGCCAGTCTGGGGACACCCTCAGAACAGCATCCACACACACTAGCTGCCATTGTGGAGGTGGGTGTCTCCCAACCAATGAGCCTGGAGTTGCCTGTTAAGTCAGTACTGCACATATGGCTATTATATCCCATTTAGTTGCATGTGTCACTGTACATTATGTAAAGTAACAACATATGCAAGGTATGTGGACACACATGCTGCATACTACAGTATGCTACCCTGTGTATGCACACATGTGCATACTATACGCTATTATACAGGTGAATGTGTTAACATGCACAGTGCACCCTGTGGCTGTCAAACAGTCAGGGATAATGTTCATACTGCTGTGTCACCCCTATACAGGTACCTCTGGTGTGCCGCACAGACATGAGTTTGTTGCAGGTGAGACTGTCATCAGTAACAGGCATGTTAAAGCATAGATCTATTTGCCATTGTGACCAGTTAACAGTTGCACACTTGATGTTCGCTCCAGTCATGATATTCAGGTCGCATCACCCATCATTCACACAGGCCACCCATGTGCAATATATACAAATGCAATGATACACTGACTTGAAACCACAGTAGTTGTCATTGCTACATGTGTGGTCAGCTGTGCATACAATGGTGGAGGTGTTCTACAATGGAGGCATATGTATTATGCATTGGAACAACATGTGTGATAGGCAAACAGTACCACACAGTGAGCTGTGATTTGGGTAACCCACAGGTGTCAGCATTGTGTTATATGCCCCTGCATTGGGTGCACACATTGTGATGTGCCATCTGACATGTCCCAGACACGTAGTGTTCTGGCTGCAATATTGTCACTCTATCCCATGACCCATACTCCACATACCAAACATACAACCCATTGTCTGCATAGCCCTGTGGATGGTGACATATCTGACATCTATGGGTGTATGTCATATGGGACAACACAGACATGTGAGATAGATGGCCATCACACACATTTGGTCAACACATGTACACACATGGCCATGGGGGATGGCCAGAGACATGTAGCCACACAGTAGATGTGATGTGTACATGCCCTGTTGCACATTGTCCACACATGGTCCAATTATAGCCTTAGTTGACTGATTATACAGTTGATGTGGTACACTGGACATCCTAAAAGCCTGTGTACAGCTAGTGGAGGTGTCACTGAAGTCTACCATATAAGATCTGTTGAACATCACAACTGTGTCATAGAATGACAGTAGTCACCTGTACAGCTTCCACAGACATTGACACCACATCAGGCCACAGATACTGTACATTTCCCTTGCTGCTGTAGGACATCACCCTTAGCTGTGCACCTCGTGTGTGTGGTACATCGATGTCATGTGGGAAATGGTGAATTGACGTATTCACTATGTGTGGACATGGTTGCCAGGCAGCTAAGACCCTGTAGCTGTTGTGCAGGGGTGTCATCTGTAGGTCCTCCACTGACATGTCACTTGACACAGCATGGTTTGGTGTGTATACACCTCAGCATCGTGGGTCACAATCAACAGTTATGTCATGGGTATGCATGCAGTTATGGCTATGCAATGTGTACATATTATGCATTGTACAGCAACATAGATGCCTCGTGATGCCATGCAATGGCACAGTGTCTGTACTTCACACTGTATAGCAATGTAGATGGCTCACACTACCCTTCCATGCTCATGCACATTTGCTAAACATGCATTCTATCTGTAGGGCATACAGACAACACCACAATCTGATGCCCATTACGATGCTGTACATGTGTCAGGACACCATTATGTCAGACATGTATGCATGTTAATGCACACATCAGCAGATTACATGTCAAGGTCACGTCAGCCATGTGTACTGTTATCCTGTTCTAGTCCACATGGTGTATCACAGGGATGCATGCATACTACCATGATTTTGTGAACTGCATGGCTACTGATATGACACCTGCTTGCTGTAGTGTGCACCCCAGGGAGGTATGCTTACTAACACTATTAATGTCTGAGCTGCATGCCCTCTGCTGTATCACAGGCATGCTGCATACAATCTGTCAAATCACATGCATGGTGTGTCTGTGTGTGTCTGTGTGTGTGTGTGTATCTGTGTGTATGTGTGTGTGCATCTGTGTGTGTGTCTGTGTGTGTGTGTGTCTGTGTCTGTGTGTGTGTGTGTGTGTGTGTGTGTGTGTGTGTGTGTGTGTGTGTGTGTGTGTGTGTGTGTGTGGGTGTCTATTGTAATTTAGAGTCTTTCTTTGCATTTACAGGTGATGTAGGTGCGTTACCCTCCTGCGGTCCATCTGATGTTAGTGTCCCCACAGATACTAGCAGTGATGAACATATGCATGAGGTACAGGCAGGGTTGTCAGGGGCTGAATCTGTGCCAATGGTTGCCATCCCAGCTATGTCCCCCTCATCCTTGCCCACAGTTCTGCTGCCGACACATACCGCATCACCAGTGGCCATAGAGGAAGGCCAGTCAGCGTCTGTTAGCGTGGAACAGGAACATGTGTTGGCTACAGAAGGTGTGTCTACACACCATTGTGTCAATGTAATGACTGCAGATGTGCCACACAGGCATGTGGCCGGTGCTGCTCGTAGGAGGACCTCTAGCAGACATGCACCTGCAGGACAGAGTGCAGCAGCTGCTACCACCAGACGCATGTTCCAGACTGTAATGGCAGCACAGGCACATGCTGAACAGCAGAACAGAGAAGGGCAGAGGCTGCAGAGGGCTGCTATCCATACCCTAAATGACAACATCCAGGAATTGGCAAATGCTCAACAGCAGATTGCTGATGTTCTGGACAGGTGATTGGGTGACATGGTCAGAATCCTTGACTGTGGCATGGCAATCCGCGAGCGTGAGCTGTCTGTGCTGGAACATCTGGTAGGAGTGAGGCATAGGCCATGTGGACGTACGCCAGCTACACCACCTAGTGCAGGTCAATGTGAGCGTGCCACCTCACATGCCCGCTCCCATAGTGCTGGTAGCAGTAGCAGTGCAGCTGGTGCTGTGCTGTCCACACCAGGACACAGCAGGCCATGTGGACGTGGCACTGGACGTTCCCAGTGGGGACATGGTTCCAGTGGGCATGTGTCGTCAGACAGTAGCCAAGCTGTACCTCTGCCTGGTAGTGCCCGTGCAACCCCTGGCAGGCACAGGTCACATGGCCGTGGCTGGACACAGTGAGCTGTACAACCTGGTCTGTACAATCTGGAGCTGTCAATAATACCCTGTGTAGGCCTCACAAAAGGCAGAACTGTGTGCACACATACACGCACACAACAAAGACATCTGTAGGGCACCACAACACCCACATGCATACTGAACAGATATGTCCAATCATATCTCTGGCCTTTACCCACACACAAGATGTCATCCATTGGTGCAGCCTATGCCCCTGGCAAACATTATCACCCTGTGCATATGATGAAGCCTGTGCCCCATCCCTGTCATCCACACCATTGGTGCAGGGACATGCTCAAATGGTCTGATGCACAGGGTGTACAGAATAGTGAGAAGTGTATATTACATTAGTTGTGTAAGAATAGTGAGAGAAGTGTATATTACATTAGTTGTGTGTGAATAGTGAGAGACGTGTATATTACATTAGTTGTGTACTGGTGACACGCACCAGACATACCAAGTACTACATGTTTAGCATGCATTGTTATATGTTCATAGTATGTGTCTCGGTAACAACAGCAACAGCCTGTTGGTAATGATGCCCTGGTTCCCTCCTTATGGTCTACTTGTATGTACCTATAGGTAGCACTGTTTGCAGTCTCCCATGTGTAACTGTGGAGTACTCACAGACACATATGGCAATATCAGCATGCTAGACGTAGCCTCAGCCTGACTGTTGGAAAGTCTAATATAACACAGATGTCCACACATATACTGATCCAGAAGCATGTGGGCAGTTTAATAGGCTACAGTGGCTAGAGACCTGACATCCATACCAGGTCACATCACAAGTATGTTGACATGGTGCAGGGGTTGAACACAGCGGTCTGGCCAATGATAATGTTAGAAGCCACTTGATAGCATGAGGCCTCACTGTGTAGAAGTAATACCCTGTCACATTACAGGAACCTGCTTACACTCACGGGGTCAACAACACTATAACGCACACCCCATAGTGTTGAGTTGAGGACCCTTGCCTATGTGTTCATCACCGTCACAGTACTGTGAACCCACACGACACGACACAGAGAAAGAACATGTACAGGTAACCAGTGCGGCTGTGACCGATGGCATCAACAGGGTAGTGGACTGCATCACCATGAGGGGTTAGGGATCCTGTGTGTTCTGTATGGTAGCATACACCCTCACTCCATGCACCAGACAGCCATACATACCTACATACACACACACACACAATGTTGAGAACACAAATGTCATACACATATGGATAGTTGATGTGTGTGATACACACACCACACCTGCCTACGTCATGCTTTCAACACTGCAGTATGTACAGATCTCTACAACAGTGTACAGGGGTGTGTAACAATTGGGATGTATTCCCCACCATATGTGGCATATATGGCCACACAAGCAAACACACATGGCAGCACTGTGAATGATACACCTGCTATATGATGATATGTCTGACAGGCATGCAGCAGTATTGGCCGCATTATGTGTACCAACGCTACCTTTGGCAATTGTGCTGCTATATGCACATGGGAGGATGTAAGTGTTACAGGTGTCAAGTGATGTACTGTCGGTGACACCTGACCACTGTGTAGGTTTTATGTCTCCACCGTCAAGTAACGATAACATAGCGTACTGTTTGCACATGTAATGGTAGGATGGCATGTGACACACCTGTGAGCTGTCAACGGCAAACATCCATCTACACAGGTGGATCATCATTTTATGTACACACATCCATTCATACCTGTTGTACATCCTACCGTACTGTCAGTATGTCACCATATAGAGGTGTCAATGATGGGGCTGCATTGCAACTGCATGTTGTAGTTATGCACAGATTAGTTACTTTCATCAGCTACTGCACATGCATGGTAGCTGCATGCACACTACAGATTGTACATTTGTGTTGGTCCTACATGCCTGTCATGTAGCCATGTTTGTATGCATTGCAATTGGTGGACATGTGTGTTGACATACATAACACATGGACTGTTGTATGATATGATGGGTGTCATGGGTAACTAGTACAGAGGGAATGTGTCCTCGGTCAACATTGCTGTCTCATGTACTGTTAGGATTCAACAGCCATGGACCCACCTTCCATTTGCATGCGTATGATTGCTGTAGCCACTTGTCTGCACGGAGGACAGCAAAAGCTATGCTATGGACATATGTGTTGTGTGTGTGGTCCATGCACATATCCACTGCAATTACATGTATGACATAGCCAAACATGTGTGTTTGTTGGTGTTTAGCGACAGTCATCTGTCACAGCTGTGTAAGACCCAGGGCCACTGGTGTGTGTAGAGCCGACCTGGTTATGTACAGTGGTATCATTGCAATGCATAACACATGATGGAACCTTGTCGGTACATGTGTAGTCTGCAAAGTTGCTGTAGACCTATGTACAATGCACTGGT
>NC_056736.1:15329040-15436540 GCF_019279795.1 Protopterus annectens
TTCACTCTCCATAACATCCGTGCGGCGTCTTTGCCTTTGATGCTGCTGTCTGCAGGATAGATGTGTGCCTGTGTGAATCATGCGATCCACTGATCACAGTAGTGCGTTTTGTAACTGCGTTATGCTGTCGTGTGGTTCAGTGCTTACGTTTATGTTCTGCTCCCTACCCTGCCATGTGTGTGTGTGTGTGTGTGTGTGTGTGTGTGTGTGTGTGTGTGTGTGTGTGTGTGTGTGTGTGTGTGCGTGTGTGTGTGTGTATGTGTGTGTGTGTATGTATCTATATATATATATATATATATATATATAGATATATATATATATATATATATATATGTATATGGCTACATATACATATATATATATATATATATATATATATATATATATATATATATATAGCTATATATATATATATGTATAATATATATTGTATATAGATATGTGTGTTGGGATTATCACTCTTGACTCTGTTGCATTATCTGTACGTGAGCACCATGGATGTATGTACATCTGCTATGGATCTGTGATAGTGCACATACTGTGTGCTGTAGTGATCGTGGGTTATACATGTGTAGTGACCAGTTATTGTGTTGCTGGGTATTACACGGGCATTGGAAACTATGTTAGTGCAGCACCTTTGACTGGTCGTATGCAGATCTCGGCAACAGTCAGCAGTGGTTATTACATTGGAGTGTGAGCATGGCTCATATCCATCTGTAGTAACTGTCAATTCTATGCACCTCAGGTTAACATTACAGGCGCACATTTATCCACAGTTTGTGGTACAGATCCCAGGACTGTATGTGTAGACATTGACAGGTGAAGGACTGAGTTGCGTTGTATGCATGGAGGGGTATCCATGGCCAGTAATGGGGATCTCTACAGCCTGGCAGGTACGGTCTGTGACTGTCCTACAACCTCCTGTATATGGCTGACACATGCTGTACCTGTGTATATGCAGACACACACACTTACCACAAACAGCTATGGCTATCACATACACACACCCATTGCACCACCATCGGGCCATGCAATAACCATTGTCCCTCACACACACACACACCTACATGTACATTGGATGGCTCTATGACAGCTCTGGACATGTTAACACCACACCCTGTGCATATGATGTCACCTGTGCCACCACCTGTGATGTGTAACATTGATGCAGGATCTGACTAACCTGGTGCTGCTGCACACGGTGGCTTTATTCCACTGTATTGATGTTAGCATGCTGTTAACACACAGTGTGTTATCTTCCAGGTGTACTTCTGCATGCATGATGCATTGCAGCTATGACCATCACTGTAGCATAGTTTACAGTACTGTTACTTCTGATGATGTAGTCTCCATCCATGTGCCATTTCACTGATGTGTGTAGTATTGGCAGCATGTGTGTCTGTGTGTGCAGTACGTGTGTGATGTGTGTAGTACACATGTATACATGCTTACAAACGCATACATGACATTACACGGGCTTCACCATTCGTACACTAGCTTACTCGTTCTTCCACACGCGCACACAGGCTAACACATGCGCACACATGCTTACTCGGGCTTACTGGTGCGCACGGGTGCAGACACACTGTGGGCAGGTTTGCAGGTCACATCGGTGGTATCCATGGCATACGCCGTCAGTCTCCTGACGTTCCCTTGGATAGCTCATGACACATCTCTTCCACTGAGTACTGACAGCACATATGTGTCACTGCTCAGGTGAGGTTACAGTGTTTTGCACATACACACTCATGTTGTCACCTATCTTCTACTCTAATAGTCCCCTTAACCTACACTACACTGTAGAGGCATGGCCCATATGGCATAAAATGTTGTGATTCACTATCCTCACTTGCCTCACATTGCCTACAAATGCTTTGTTACATCTCTGACAGAGCGCTTCCACACATAAGTACCAGTACGCAGTAGCCATGTTGTCTCCAGCTTGCCATTCATCTGCATGGCTTACTAACATCCATCTAATCCTACATTTTGTATGTATATTATCCATATGTCTTGTTTTGAATCGCAGCGCGTTCTCGTGGCACTGCGCTACGCTTCCACACCAGGGATCGGGGGAGAACAACTACTGGTTCATTGATATCCAATGGACAAAGCTGCCAATGGCCTTGGACTTGGACATTGGCATGCTTCTTCGACTGTATTCATACTGTATTTGCAGCTGTCATTGCTCCATTTAGCAAAGTGCAAAACATTAGTTGCATAACATCCGGGTACATTTCTGCACATAACTCTGCTCTTGCACGGACAGCTTACTGTTTCATGTATCACGTAATTACGCAGGGTTACCACCTGTCCCACTTTGCGAGGGACAGTCCCTCTTTGGGCAGTTGTGTCCTACAAAAAATGTGAAAAAAGTGGCAAATGTCCTGAGAGTTTAGGGCAAAATTATTTTCTATATTTTATGTCATAGTTGCATAAAACAGTTATTCTGTATCTGAAACACCTAAATGTTATAAGAAACAGAATAAGGAACTAAAATGCTACAAGAATAGACTTTTATTCAGGCAAAAAACTGAAGTTCTCTCCTTTGTACTGGCCGTGGGTATGTTTTGCCCTGCAAAATCTGATGTTTGCAGCACAAATGTCCCACTTTGGGCAACCCTATCATTACATCATTTGCATAGCTTACACATACAAATGGGGTATGTTGCAAATCCCAACATTGTCCGTGCAATGTTCGTGTTACGGGTGGTCTTGCACGCCCCTACAGGTGTTGCTGAATAGCCTGGCAGTCATCTTTCCTTGCTGTACTCTCACTCAATCCGTACACGCCGAAGGCGTCGTGTATCATGGCCTAGGCTTTGCTGTGTGCTATGTCTATTTGTGGTGTATGCATGGCTGTGGGTATGTCCCACTGTCATCACTGGTAAAGGTGACACCCTATAGGTACTTCCTGTAGACTGCTGTGTCATTTGACATGTCAGCACATACCTGCAGATGAACTTCCTACTGCAGTGCTTTTCATACTTTCTGAGTTATCTTGCAGTCGCTAATGCTGTTTCCTCAGACATGTATCTGTTTCAGATCATACCTATCAACCTCCTAGTGCAAAACATCTGTACAAAGCCTAACATGATGGGGGGGACAGATAGGGGCAGATTCTACATATTGCTCTTACAAACGTAGATAGTTGACAGTATTATAGGTTTTGCATTAGTATGACCTTTCTGAGGGATTCGGGGTCTTAAACACATATGTTTATCATTATTTAATGATGTCAGTTCTCAGGTATTTGGCAGACAGGTACAGATTGTGAGAAGAACACACCACACATATGAGGCATACATCTGCACATTCGTACAGTTGTGAGGTATGTTTCTGATACTGGACATCAATTTCCTTACGCCAATATACACAATACATGGTGCCATCAGAGGCCAGTTACCATTGCATTCCTATTGCAGGACACACCCACCCACTGGGTTATATTCCTCACACAGGCCAACAGGTGCTTATCCACACTAATTATTCCATCATGTACCTTATGTGTACGCCGGTATTTGCGCTTTCTGTCAGTGGCAGAGCTCACGTACGAGTATGGGGGACTGGACACTGTATCGGTGACATTGCATGACACCCTGAGGGACACATGTTTTTTGAGTCTATTAACCTTCCACATTGACTTTCACAGGCCATACATTGTAATTCACATCTGTGGACAAACATGCTTATGACTTGCACATGTTTTGTCATTTGTCCTTACGTCTTTCTTCTTACCTGTCCACCTAGTATCACTAGTTCTGTAGATTTCATTAGAACGGGTTACTTTCATACCTCTCACCTGTACACATTATGGGTATACGCCCTGGGGTTTGACCTATGATTCTGTTACATTTGTCATGATAATGTGACTTTCTGGTAGATTGCTGGCAAGCCATGACGGACTGTGCGGTTAGGTAATCATGACTGACATTTCTATTTCATGATTACTAACTCTCATAACATTCGTATACCTGACTACGCAATTAATCTATCAACGGTCTGACTTTGTCTGAGGTATATTTAATATAGTACAAAATAGAAGGTTTAATTGGGCATATAAATCACCACAGCAATCCACAGTACACCAAAAAGTACGCAGTGTAAAAAACACGTCCACACATCAACGTTTCGTCAATCCTTCTTCAGCCAAAATGGAAATCACACAAAAAACAGAGATCTGGTGCTTAAATACAAATAAATAAATGCTCTCAACCAATAGCAATTGAAAATTAAAAATTGGTTGGCCACCACCTTAAATGATAATAAAAAAAATGGATAAAAAAAATACTATTTACAGAGTGCAAAATGCAAAGATTAAAATTGATAAAATAGTGTGAAATTAATTTGCAATTAGGAAATGAATCTGTGTTGTATCTTTGAATTAATACATTTTGTAAAGTGATCTTTAAAAGCGCATTATTAAAAAATACATAATAAAAACAGTACATAAAAACACTACTCCACTCTACTGGTGACAAATGATACTGCAACTATATGGCTGTTCATCATACATGGAAGAAAAAATAGCATTGAACTAATGTTAAAATCAAGATTATTGTGTTAGATTATGGTCATACATTTCATAATTTAGCTGCTCTTAATTTCAAAACAGGAGCTAAAGAGACCATGTCATTGATTCCAGGATATTTGTTAGATTCTAAAGTTATTTGCCAATATAATTCTCTGTATTCTAATAATGTTTCCCACATTCCACCTCTTGGATCTATAGGGACCACCTCAACAACAAAAAATTCAAAACTAGCATCCTTGCAAGTTAAAGTGTGTTTATAAAGAGAATTGTTGGCACATGATGTTCTAATGTCGTATGTATGTTCATAAATCCTTTGTTTAATTTGCCTCTCACTTTTTCCAACATAAAAAGCGGTACAATTTTTACACAAGGCGACATAAATTATTCCTTTAGTGTTACAATTAACAAAGGATTTGTAAGTAAGGGTTTTCTTTCTAGCACCTATATAGCAGCTATTTCCTGTTTTTAAATATGCACAGTACTTACAAGCTCCACATTTAAAAACTCCTGTTTTTTTCTTTATGCTCTTGTCCACATCCTCTCTAAAACCTCTCTCTAAAATTCCTTTTATGTTACTACCCTTCTTATAAATGAATCTGATTTCATTTTCAAAAATGTGACCGAGGTCAGATACTTTAGAAAAGTTCATCCATTCATTTTCAAAGGTTTTTTTCACAACACTAAATTGTCCGTCGTAAGTAATAGTAAGACCTGACATAAAACCCTCCTTTGTGGGTACTTCTGGCCGTGTAACCGGTACTAGCATATCGGTCTTACCAAGTATAGGTACAAATCTAGTTTTCCTCCCTTCAAGAACTTCGTTCATTATGTCATTAAATAGTACCTTAGGGTAACCTCTATCCATGAACATCTTATACAAAGTGTCACATTCTTTAACAAAAGTTTCATCATCTGAAGTCATTCTGCATATTCTGACTAGTTGTCCTTTCAAAACACTTTTTTTATAATGAAACGGATGGGAACTAGTAAAATGTAAATAGGTATTTGAAAATGTCTCTTTTCTATGTACCTTAGAGACAAATTTTTCCTCAGTCTTTGTTATATTCACATCCAAATAAAAAACCTGTCTAGAATCGAAATTCTTTGTAAATTTAAGAAAATGAGTTGTCCCATTAATATATTCTACAAAAGTGTCAAATTCTTCATTTGTGCCTTTCCAAAAGAAACATAAGTCATCCAGGAATCTACAGTACAAGGCCCACTTATCATTAAACTTGGGAGTTAAAATGTACTTATTCTCCCAGTATGCCATAATAATGTTTGCATACGTGGGTGCACAATGGGCACCCATGGCCACTCCCCTAATCTGCCTGTAGTATTCCCCTTCAAAAAATAGAAAATTGTATTTGAGGACAACTTCCATCAGAACTAAAATGGTAGTAAAATCATTGTGGGAAATGTTTTTGAAAGGCACTAACATTTCTTCGAACCACTTTAATCCAATTTCGTGTGGGATACTTGTAAATAAATCTATAACATCTAAGGTACCAAATCCTGTAGTTTCTTTATACAAGGAAGTTTTTATTTTCCTTAGAAAATCCCATGAGTCTTTTAAAATATTATTGTTGTCATTTACTAAGTGTTTTATCTTGACATCAATATACTTGGCAAGGGGTGAAGTGATAGATCCCTCTGAAGAAACAATAACTCTAAGGGGTGTGTCATTGGTGTCTTTATGTACCTTTGTGATCCCAAAGATGGAAGGAATTTTGAGTTTTGATACCGTTAAAAAGTTATAAGTCTTTAAATCAATGGATCCCTCCAGCAATAAATCCTGTAAAAGTCCCCGTATCCTATTGTATGCTATATGTATTTCATTTAAAGAGGTCCTACTATATTTGTCAGTGTTGTTTAAAATGTCTAACATCTTTCCTTCATAAATGATACGGTCCATGAAAACAACACCCCCACCCTTGTCCGGTTTCATAATCCTAAGACACTTGTCCTTGCTCAAGTTCTCCAAAATCTTGTTCTCACTGTCAGTCAGGTTAGGGTAGACATAATGTTTACCTAAGGACTTTCTTAATTCCTGTTCTAATTTTAGTTCAAAGTTTTTTAACTGAGGGTGTAGTGGGGGGTTGAAAGTACTCTTACGTCTAAGTTCATTGCTTGTATCTGCAGTACCCTTACCTTTGAAAAATATTTCTAGGTTTTTCTTTCTGATAAATAGTTTTATATCCACCAAAAGTTTAAACACATTGGTCTTACGTTGTGGAATAAAACCAAAACCCTTAGAAAAAAGATCAAAATGGGTCCTAGAAAGTACAGTGTTGGAATAGTTAAATATATTAAAATCATTAAAAGACCATATTTTACCATTGTTTATTATTTCTAATGTTGGTTCCACTGGTTGTGTCTCCAAAATTGTTGTCCCCCCCTCCGTGTGAAGTTTTTTGAATTATAACTAACAGGTTCCTTATGTAACAACCTCTCAGATCTACGC
This sequence comes from Protopterus annectens, assembly GCF_019279795.1. NCBI lineage: Eukaryota > Metazoa > Chordata > Ceratodontiformes > Protopteridae > Protopterus > Protopterus annectens. The sequence continues at coordinate 15,336,039 of NC_056736.1, forward strand.
AAAGGGGGAAATTCTTCCAAATCTGTTTCTTCAACAACATGTGTAGAACTGTCATGTAATACAACACTTTCATTTTCATTATGTAAATCTAAATTCACTCTCCTATTCGAAAACCTAGGTTTAGGGTATTGTATCTTGTTTTTATATTCATACATATCCCTATCAATTTTACCAAATTTTCTGTTTTGCACTTCAACACAATGTGCTTCAATGTCTTTAAGTAATTTCTTATACCTTCCTCTATGTTCATCCACTGTGAACAAAAGATCATTTATTACTGCTTTGTTAATTTCCTCAATAGTCTTAGAAAGTTTTAACATTTCACATTCATTGTTTAAAATAATAGCTTCCATAATCGCAAAACCACAATTGTCAAAAGCCTTGACCAAATTGTTATAAAATTCAGTCCCTTCATAAACATTGTTAGGGTACTTGCTTACCCTAAGACCCTTAGGTACTATTTCTAATTTCAAACAATGTTTGAGGTAGGCATTATCCATTTCTAACATTTTGTATTTGTTTAAATAGAAATGTAAGTCATTTGTAAGTTGGGAATAATTCCCTTTAGCAGTAACCACATTCATTTTGTTAGAAAAGTCAAATTTGACGTTTACTACATCGCTGAAAAGAGTCTCAGTACCTTGTTTAGACGCCACAACACGAGTGGAGTCCTTAGTTTTGCTGACTGAACGCCGCTGTGGTAAAGGGCGTCTGTCTTGACTTTCGTCAAAAGAAAAACGCGGAAAATCATTGAGAACATCCGTGTTAGTTGTTTCTTCCTCATTTAAATTGTTGGTGTCATTTTCGTTCATACCAGGCGTATCTTCATTCGAAGCTATACGCCTCATAGCTTCCTGGTTCCCAGGCAAAGAGATGGAACTCAAAAGCGTCGCCACGGATTGGCTAACGGGTGTCAGGAGGCCAACAAGCTGAGTAAGCTGTCCGATGAGCTTCCGAAGCTCACCAATTTCATTTCTCCTGCCCTCACCTTCTTGTGAACTCATCGTTGTATCGTCCATGCCAAACAAAAAACAAGTTCAAAAGGAAGGTGCCAGCTGGACTGATAACCGAAAAAAGCACCCAGTCAACAACGAAGGAGCACAAAATAGAAGGTTTAATTGGGCATATAAATCACCACAGCAATCCACAGTACACCAAACAGTACGCAGTGTAAAAAACACGTCCACACATCAACGTTTCGTCAATCCTTCTTCAGCCAAAATGGAAATCACACAAAAAACAGAGATCTGGTGCTTAAATACAAATAAATAAATGCTCTCAACCAATAGCAATTGAAAATTAAAAATTGGTTGGCCACCACCTTAATTGATAATAAAAAAAAATGGATAAAAACAATACTATTTACAGAGTGCAAAATGCAAAGATTAAAATTGATAAAATAGTGTGAAATTAATTTGCAATTAGGAAATGAATCTGTGTTGTATCTTTGAATTAATACATTTTGTAAAGTGATCTTTAAAAGCGCATTATTAAAAAATACATAATAAAAACAGTACATAAAAACACTACTCCACTCTACTGGTGACAAATGATACTGCAACTATATGGCTGTTCATCATACATGGAAGAAAAAATAGCATTGAACTGATGTTAAAATCAAGATTATTGTGTTAGATTATGATCATACATTTCATAATTTAGCTGCTCTTAATTTCAAAACAGGAGCTAAAGAGACCATGTCATTGATTCCAGGATATTTGTTAGATTCTAAAGTTATTTGCCAATATAATTCTCTGTATTCTAATAATGTTTCCCACATTCCACCTCTTGGATCTGTAGGGACCACCTCAACAACAAAAAATTCAAAACTAGCATCCTTGCAAGTTAAAGTGTGTTTATACAGAGAATTGTTGGCACATGATGTTCTAATGTCGTATGTATGTTCATAAATCCTTTGTTTAATTCGCCTCTCACTTTTTCCAACATAAAAAGCGGTACAATTTTTACACAAGGCGACATAAATTATTCCTTTAGTGTTACAATTAACAAAGGATTTGCAAGTAAGGGTTTTCTTTCTAGCACCTATATAGCAGCTATTTCCTGTTTTTAAATATGCACAGTACTTACAAGCTCCACATTTAAAAACTCCTGTTTTTTTCTTTATGCTCTTGTCCACACCCTCTCTAAAACCTCTCTCTAAAATTCCTTTTATGTTACTACCCTTCTTATAAATGAATTTGATTTCATTTTCAAAAATGTGACCGAGGTCAGATACTTTAGAAAAGTTCATCCATTCATTTTCAAAGGTTTTTTTCACAACACTAGATTGTCCGTCATAAGTAATAGTGAGACCTGACATAAAACCCTCCTTTGTGGGTACTTCTGGCCGTGTAACCGGTACTAGCATGTCGGTCTTACCAAGTATAGGTACAAATCTAGTTTTCCTCCCTTCAAGAACTTCGTTCATTATGTCATTAAATAGTACCTTAGGGTAACCTCTATCCATGAACATCTTATACAAAGTGTCACATTCTTTAACAAAAGTTTCATCATCTGAAGTCATTCTGCATATTCTGACTAGTTGTCCTTTCAAAACACTTTTTTATAATGAAACAGATGGGAACTAGTAAAATGTAAATAGGTATTTGAAAATGTCTCTTTTCCATGTACCTTAGAGACAAATTTTTCCTCAGTCTTTGTTATATTCACATCCAAATAAAAAACCTGTCTAGAATCAAAATTCTTTGTAAATTTAAGAAAATTAGTTGTCCCATTAATATATTCTACAAAAGTGTCAAATTCTTCATTTGTGCCTTTCCAAAAGAAACATAAGTCATCCAGGAATCTACAGTACAAGGCCCACTTATCATTAAACTTGGGAGTTAAAATGTACTTATTCTCCCAGTATGCCATAATAATGTTTGCATACGTGGGTGCACAATGGGCACCCATGGCCACTCCCCTAATCTGCCTGTAGTATTCCCCTTCAAAAAATAGAAAATTGTATTTGAGGACAACTTCCATCAGAACTAAAATGGTAGTAAAATCATTGTGGGAAATGTTTTTGAAAGGCACTAACATTTCTTCGAACCACTTTAATCCAATTTCGTGTGGGATACTTGTAAATAAATCTATAACATCTAAGGTACCAAATCCTGTAGTTTCTTTATACAAGGAAGTTTTTATTTTCCTTAGAAAATCCCATGAGTCTTTTAAAATATTATTGTTGTCATTTACTAAGTGTTTTATCTTGACATCAATATACTTGGCAAGGGGTGAAGTGATAGATCCCTCTGAAGAAACAATAACTCTAAGGGGTGGGTCATTGGTGTCTTTATGTACCTTTGGGATCCGGTCTTACTATTACTTACGACGGACAATCTAGTGTTGTGAAAAAAACCTTTAAAAATGAATGGATGAACTTTTCTAAAGTATCTGACCTCGGTCACATTTTTGAAAATGAAATCAAATTCATTTATAAGAAGGGTAGTAACATAAAAGGAATTTTAGAGAGAGGTTTTAGAGAGGGTGTGGACAAGAGCATAAAGAAAAAAACAGGAGTTTTTAAATGTGGAGCTTGTAAGTACTGTGCATATTTAAAAACAGGAAATAGCTGCTATATAGGTGCTAGAAAGAAAACCCTTACTTGCAAATCCTTTGTTAATTGTAACACTAAAGGAATAATTTATGTCGCCTTGTGTAAAAATTGTACTGCTTTTTATGTTGGAAAAAGTGAGAGGCGAATTAAACAAAGGATTTATGAACATACATACGACATTAGAACATCATGTGCCAACAATTCTCTTTATAAACACACTTTAACTTGCAAGGATGCTAGTTTTGAATTTTTTGTTGTTGAGGTGGTCCCTATAGATCCAAGAGGTGGAATGTGGGAAACATTATTAGAATACAGAGAATTATATTGACAAATAACTTTAGAATCTAACAAATATCCTGGAATCAATGACATGGTCTCTTTAGCTCCTGTTTTGAAATTAAGAGCAGCTAAATTATGAAATGTATGACCATAATCTAACTCAATAATCTTGATTTTAACATTAGTTCAATGCTATTTTTTCTTCCATGTATGATGAACAGCCATATAGTTGCAGTATCATTTGTCACCAGTAGAGTGGAGTAGTGTTTTTATGTACTGTTTTTATTATGTATTTTTTAATAATGCGCTTTTAAAGATCACTTTACAAAATGTATTAATTCAAAGATACAACACAGATTCATTTCCTAATTGCAAATTAATGTCACACTATTTTATCAATTTTAATCTTTGCATTTTGCACTCTGTAAATAGTATTTGTTTTATTCATTTTTTATTATCAATTAAGGTGGTGGCCAACCAATTTTTAATTTTCAATTGCTATTGGTTGAGAGCATTTATTTATTTGTATTTAAGCACCAGATCTCTGGTTTTTGTGTGATTTCCATTTTGGCTGAAGAAGGATTGACGAAACGTTGATGTGTGGACGTGTTTTTTACACTGCGTACTGTTTGGTGTACTGTGGATTGCTGTGGTGATTTATATGCCCAATTAAACCTTCTATTTTGTGCTCCTTCGTTGTTGACTGGGTGCTTTTTTCGGTTATCAGTCCAGCTGGCACCTTCCTTTTGAACTTGATATTTAATATAGTCCCTATTTGTCTGTCGTGTACTATGCCTTAGTCCAGCTGTCTTATTCTGACATTCTGGCAGGTATGGTTACCATCTTGGTCGTATGCGTGTCCATCCATGATAATCACCTACATGACACTGATATAGGTCCCTATATCTTCCCCCAATGGTTTACACAATATCCGGTAGATGGGTTGCACCTTTTTGCAGAATGTAGGCGTGTGTTATACCCACATAGGTATATTGATCACTCCCATGGGGTGTACCTAATAGATCTGTGCCAACCAACACCTTGGCCCAATTCTGCATGCCCATGATTCCCATATCTGGCACATCTCCACAGTACCCATTAGGCATGTTTAATGTGAGCGATAATAAAGTGTGAGGACACTTCCGAGCACTCCCCACTCTGCGGATATCAGCTTGTACGTCATACATTCAATCGACCCATGTGTTATTACCCTTGCACCTGCTACTGTTGCATGCACACCTATATCGTAGTTGCAGGTGTGGCTTCTTTTGCATCAATGACGGTTGGCACTTCGTACAGGATCAATTTTTGGGGTCCTGCAAAGGACACCTATATTCATGTTTAACGTGTAGAACTTGCAGGCCCTGTCATAGTGGTACTTTCCGGGCAATGGTTTGGAAACCATCGGTGCAGTCTCCTTTCATGCATGTCTGTCTGTCTATCCATATTAGCTATAGTGTGACCTATTTATGTACATGTGTTATATGTACATGGACATGTGTTTGTTGTGTACATATCTACTCATGTTATTGTGTGTATAGATTTATATATGTACATATATACATATGTCTGTACATTCCTCATCTCGTAATTTGCTTTGGATTATGTCTGTGGATATATGTGTATATATATCTTCATATCATACCTTTCAACTGTACAGATTTCTGCTGCATGTACAGCTGTTTGCCTCTTATCTTTGGTCCGTTTTTCATAACCTTGTGTCTATCTGGCAAGTTAGTGGCATATCATTAAAGACTGATGTTGGTAAATAATGACAAACATTTCAGGTTACGACTTCATACCCTTCAGAGAATCCATGCTAGTGACACACCTGTTACTCTATCCACTTTCTATGTTTGTTAGGGCAATATCTGGGGATTGTCCCTATTTGTACCAGTTGTTGTCATGGCTTTGTCCGGTTTCATACTTTACGGGTTTAACAGGTATGAGCCATGTACATAGAACGTGGGGAAAACACCATTCATTTTCTATTCTGCGAGCAGATTACACACGCGCAGGCACACTTGCATATCCTTATTGTGGGTTACATGTGTTTCATAGATAATTGTGCTTCTGTGAACTTTCATAATTCTGACCGTAACAGTTACATATCTGTATTCCAGTTTACGGACTACTGCAAAACACACGTTCACCTTTACATATTTAAATGTGTGTACTGCACGAACGCTTTCATTACACTTTCAAATTATATGTGCAGTGGTCGTAGGTCAACCAAGACTGCATTCACGTTGGCCGGATACAGGAACCATTACTCTATTGGTGTTCTCCCTCATTGTTATGCATACCCATAGTACTTAGCTACATCAACATATGCCTCACCGCTTCACCTACAACACAGGCATCCATTCTCCTGCTGGGAAAAAGGCGGTACTACATATTACACATTCCCTATTGCCTACTGCTGTGGACTCCGGCTGCATTGTTAATCACTCCGAGGATATGCAGAACACCAAGGCATATAGTGCAGCCACATACAGGTCTTTGATTGTCAGGGTGTTCACGTAGTGATCTGGGCTTAGGCTTGTCCACCTGGTGAACGGAACTTCCCTGTCAAAGGTCAAATGTCAGACGAAGCATATTACCAGCAGCCATAGCTCTTGTCTATCTCTATCTCCCCAGCCCCTCTAGTGGTCTTTACTTTGCTCCGCACTTGACTCACCCACCTGCATACTATTCCTTTCCCTCCTAGGTTGTCTGTGTAATTTTACCTTTACCCACTACATGGCACTCTCTCACCATTAATTATATCCCATTCTCACTAACCTCACTTACTAAGTTAGCTTGTCCTTTTCTTTACCTACTTCTCCTAGTATCTTTCTTATCTCTTTTTAGCTATTGATACTTACTTCAATTCTGCCTCACCTCCATCTATCTTCCACTTCTCCCTGTTCTCTTTCTACTCTCCCAACCCTACTCTGACTCTCTACTTTCACCTCTTTCCACCTACCTGACCTTACCTGCTAATAGCAATCAGCATCTCACTGATTGTTTTTCTTTTAACTTGTCTTTCTCCTCCCTGTTTGGCTCTTCCTGCTCCGTTCGCCTTTCAGACTCACTCCGCTCCCCTACCCTACCCCCTATTCCCACCCACCCCAGTACATCCAGCCTTATACCTCTCTAGCCACTCCTCCTCTCATATCAACCTATCACATTCATTTCTTTCTCAGACACTCCCTACCTCCTCTCCTATCTTATTAATTTCCCCTCCCATCTAATCTCTTACCACCCAAACTCCTCCTCCATCCCACAATGCCTTTGCCATTATTTTCTCCTTACCTCACATCCCTCCTCCTACTTTCAATACTCTCATCTCTTTTCCTTATATACATCTCCACCTCCTATGAATACTTCAACTGCTCTAACCTCCACCACTCCTCAAAACAAACATCCTTGACTGCATCATCACTTCCCCCAAAACACAGCAACATAACATATACTTCCAATTACTTCTTCCCAAAATATCACAGAGTTAGCCATATTTACTACAAACACCTATATAGGAAAAAACAACAAATTGCTTCATATCTTGTACCAATTCACATTCAGAGATCTCACAGTCACCTCCTTTTAGACGGTGACATTCATCCCAACCCAGGACCCACCACTACCTCTCCTATCCTCACACCTATGTCTTATTCCTCATCCCAATACAACCCTAGCTTCTCCTCTAACTCCCTTTTACTAGATCACTTAAATATACAAAGTATTAACAATAAAATAACAGAGTTGCATGCCCTACTGCAATTTCACAACTTTGATCTATTATGTCTCACAGAGACTTGGTTAAAACCCCATGTCCAGGACTGCGATATTACCCCTCCTGGGTATAATATTCTAAGAGTAGATCGCCCTAGCAAGAAAGGAGGGGGTATAGCCTTACTGTATAAAACAGGTCTCCAACTCACTCCATTAAATTCTTGTCTCCCATCTGACACTAACTCTGAAATTCTCTTTACTAAGCTCCAATTAAATACTAGCAAGGCAATTTATATTCTGTGCTCTTACATTCCACCTGGCAACAACATCAACCTCATTGAAAATATCCTTAGCTGGCTATCCACTTCATATCCACAAGAAACCATAGTACTTGGCGACTTTAACATTGACTGGAATACCTGTAATACCAGTACCCATTCTAACCACATTAATCTGCATGGCTTTACTCAAATTGTCTCCTCACCCACTCGCATCCACAAACCCACCAAAAAAGAATCCATCCTTGACTGGATTCTAATAAATACCTCCCCCACATTCTACTCAGTAGGCACCCTCCCAGAAGATATGAGTGATCACTTTCTAACTTACTTACTTCGACATAAGTCCAATATAGTTAGACCTACAAGTCTCAAAACCATACGCTCCAACAAAAACTTTAACCCCAAATGTTTCCAAAATGAACTTAGACTCTGCAACTGGTCACCCCTAAAATACCTACAACTTGATGAAGCAGTAGCCTACTTTAATTCAAAATTCCTTGAAATTCTTAACCTCCATGCCCCTATCCATACCCTTAAAAATAGAGCAAAAATTGCACCCTGGCTTACAAAAGAAACTAAGCACAAAATGTTGCTAAGAAACAAACTCTGGTCAAAATGGCGGGCTTCTAAAGACCCTTCTGATCACAATAAATTTAAACAGCTTAGAAACTCCACTAAATCATCTGTACAACTTGACAAAAAAAACTTTTTCCTTGACCTCCAACAAAATAACCACCAAAACCCTAAGAAATTCTGGACAGGTATCAATACTTTACTTCACCCTGGCACAACTAAGACACCACCCCTGCCACTACCACTGAAAACACTCCTAAACAGATAGCTGACTCCTTTAACAACTTCTTTACTGGAGCTATCCAGTCACTTGCTAACTCCCTTCCTCCCATGGCTTCTCTTTCACCACTCTCCTCCTTTCCAACTCCTCCCACTTTCCATATACAACCTGTCTCTACATCCCTCATCTGTACCCTCCTTCTAAAACTCAAACCCTCAACCCCCTCTGCTGACTTATTACCTGCTCAATATCTACAAACTGCAGCCAAAGCAATCGCCTACCCTGTCTCTATTCTTATAAACAGAACCATCAAAGAAGGCACTATCCCTTCCATCTGGAAGATCTCCCATATTATTCCCCTTCATAAGGGTGGAACCTCGTCAGAACTTTCAAACTTCTGTCCAATTGCCCTACTTTCTCCCTTAGCTAAAATCATGGGAAAATGTATTCACCTACAAATGCTCGACCACCTCCTTCTTAATGGACTACTAGCTCCCTCCCAGCATGGATTTTGTCCCTCCCATAGCACTACTTCTGCCCTTCTTTCCTTTACTGATCACATAAATAAAAACCGCAACAATAATATCCTCTCTTCTGCTGTCTTTATAGATCTCTCCAAAGCATTTGACATGGTTAATCATCAAATACTCTTGAATCTTCTGAAATCACTCTCACTTGACACTCTGGCACTACAATGGTTTATGTCTTACCTAGACAATCGAAAACAGGCAGTCCTCTGGGAAAACACTCTATCCTCCCCTCTTCCTGTCTCCCTTGGAGTCCCTCAAGGATCTATCTTAGGTCCCCTTTTATTTTCCATATTTATGAATGATCTTGCTTCTAGCATCCCCCAAGCTGTAACCATTCAGTATGCAGATGACTCACCCTTAGTCTCCTCAGCCTCTAACCCATCTGAACTTCATTCTCTCACCCAAAATGTATTTCAGCTCGTGGAAGAGTGTTTTTTACAGCGATGTCTCCTCCTTAACCCTAAAAAAACTAAACTTTTGTTGTTCACACCCACACAAAAATCTCCACCACTCCACTTCTGCATCATATCTAAAACAGCACAGTCATATCTCCTGACACAACAACCAAACTTTTAGGTGTTACTATCGATCATTGCCTAAACTATGACACTCATATTAATACCACTATTAAATCTACTAACAAAAAGCTTGGCTTCCTCTACAAAATCAAGCCTTTCCTTACTCCTTCAGCCAGCCTCACACCCATCTTATCTCTACTCTCCTGTATGCATCACCTTTATTCACAAACCTATCTAAAACTAACCTGAACAAATTAACTACCGCCTACAATAATATTGCCAGATTTGCTACCAGCTCCCATTTTAGATCTCACCATTGCCTAAATTTAAAACAACTTGGCTGGCTTGAACTTGACAATCAGCTTTTATCTCAGAAACTTATTATCACCCAAAAAATCCTTTACTTCCCTGAAAAAACTCCTATCCTTACCAAACTTATTAATCCCTATAAAAATCTTTCTAACCTTCGCTCTTCACACAAACTTTTAGTATCCACACACAAATCTAATAACAAAGCAGGTGACTCACTTTTCTCCCACACAGTGGGGAAAAGTTGGAACCTTCTTCCTAAGGACCTCATTATGATCTCCTCTTCCTCACTCTTCATCTTACTAACCACTGGCTCTGCCCATGCAGCAGCCCAGACTAAAATCTCTTCTCCTCTTTATCACTATTTCTCGCTTCCTAAGCATATCCTCCTTACTCTCTTCTCATTCCTTAGGTCACTTAAAATCTTACTATGAACTACCTACTCCAAGCTCCTCTTATTATATTACTTCTCCTTTCAACCTTACTTTTTCCAAACCTCTCTGCATTTCTCTCCCCACTTTCCTTGTGTCTTTTCTTCCACTATTACTCCCCTCCCTACTTCTTGTACTTTCCTAAAAAAAAAATAAAAAAAATAAATAAATAAAAAAGTTTATGTTTTTTTTTTCTCTTTTTCTTTTTGCTGTATTGTTGTCACTTGTAAACTATTATCTATGTCTTTTTGTCTATACATGCCCAAAAACTTTGATTTGTTTTAATCGGCTGTTCTTTGTGGAGCTTTTCTCCCCGGGCCTCTACTGAAAATGGACATATATCCAGCTAGACTAGCCCAGTCAACAAATGTTAAATAAATAAATAAATAAATAAATATGGACAGGGATTGTCTCCCTATTTTGAAGTTTTACCTGTGTTTATAGACACAGGTGTTTGGGCACCTGTCAGCAGCTTATTCTGTTGGCATTACGTATTATGGGTGGGGTTGTTATAGTCCATACTCCACGGTGAGGGGTGTTCCCATTCACATTTGACTATTACCTGTATACAGTCATACGGGGATTATTATTTTTGGACATGAAGTGACTACAGGTATGCAGTTGTACATTACACAAGTGTGAAGGGCTGTTCCTGTAAATATGTATGGACCATACCTCTCAACCTCTTAGAGCAATGAACCAGCGCAAAACCAACATGATGGGGGGACAATTAGGGACACATTTTAACGATTGCTCTTACAAGCTTAGAACGTTGATAGAATGCTAGGTTTTGCATTAGCATGACTTTTCTGCAGGTTGTGAAGTCTTATACTCAGGATATTTCTCATTATTTAGTGACGTCAATCCTCAGCTATTTACCACACTGGTGCAGATTGTCGGAGGCACACACCAACACTATGGGGCGAACCTGTGGTCATTCTTAGGGTTGCCACCTTTTTGACTGCCCAAAGTGGGACATGTTCTGTAGAGATGTCAGATTTTCCAGGACAAAACATACCTAAAGCTGTGCATAGTACTGAACTTTAACCTTTTTTGTTGGGTAGCTTATTCTAGTAACATTTGAATTGCTTATGCTACTTCACATAACATATTGAGGATTCATATATAAAATAACTGTTTTATGCGACTATTAAAGTAAATTAGGAAATAAACTCTCAGGACATTTGCTATGTCTTGATTTTTTTCACAGGACACAACTGCCTACAGAGGGATTGTTACTCGCAAAGTGGGACAGGTGGTGACCCTAGTCATTCTGCGAATATCCGGACAGTTGAGTGGTATGGCACGGACCTCTGTAATATGCTGTTGTGTTCTGGCACGGCAGTAGCTCAGCATTAAAGACTGCAGTCGGAACGTGCTGACAGACAGTTGGGTTTCAGACTTCATACTCCAGACATTAATGCCAATGTGAAAACTGTTAATTCTATCACATTCTATGTTTCTAGGAGATATGTTTACAGATTGTCCCTGATTTTGGACCTTTGTCTCACTTATATTCACGTCTCTGTCCAGATATCTTGCTCACACAGGTTGACAGGTATGGTCAGTCACTACTGCACACAGTCAGTGTCCCTCACACTTGATCAGGGTTGACCTGTTTACGTAGTGTCTTCCTCGCCCTCATGCCGTTTTCCACTTTGCAAATGTGTGCACTATATTCTCCCTCCTATTTTTGTCTGGACACGTGCGTCACGGGAAGGTATTTTATCCTGGGCGGTAGGTTATGCATGCCCACTTAGGGCTGGACAGTGTCATGGACCTCCACTGCATGTTCTAACTTGTGTCCAGATATCTACTGGATTGGACATCATGTCGTCATACCCATTCTGCTATATACACAAGTTGGTCATCCCGTGAGGGATATCCCAAAAATTGGTCAAGACCAAAACAAGTTAAATAACGAAGATTTTTGTGGCTGCACGAAAATGTGTAGGGGGTTTTACCTGCAGGTGATACATGGTTTGCAATCCTGACACTGCCTAGGGTGACAATACCTACTACATATGCGTAGGGGTCACTGTGTGTAGCTGTTTCTGCAACAAACCAGTGGACCAAGTACGGCTGGATTTGGTGGACGTTCTGGTATGGTGGCAGGTTGTGTGTTGTGGAGGGTATGCTGGGTAGGCTATTATGCATCCAGGTGTGTTGCATTTGTTATGGCCCGTTCCATCAGGACCCATCTGTGGGTATGTGATGGTGCCGTATCTATACATTTGTCTCGCATATTTCCATATTCATATGTTTGTGGGATTGTGTTCTACACTATGGCCTGTCTGCTTGTCTTGCAGCTGTTTCTATATGAGGTTGTGTTTCTTTCCACTTCACCTGCTGCCTCTCATACACCTCCGGTTCACCTTTTCTGCATACGACACAAGTATCGCCTTTGAGGAACTTACCATTAAACACGCACCCCTCACACGCGAATTACTCACACCCCATAGAGCACTACTTTGGTTGTTGGCCCATGACACAGCCAGAGTTACACATTGACTACCCTACATGTGTCGGGTACCTTTATGGTTGTGTGGACTACCCTGCCATGTTTGCTTTCCACATGCTATACCTCACGCACATAGGTACATGCCCTTACTTCACTTTCATTACTTGGATGGTGTATCCGGGTATTACCCGTTCGACTGTGTCACATACACGTTCGGATTATACAGCTGATTTCTGGAGTTTGCCAGCCTGTTCTACTCATTGGTAGGATGGCACCTTTTCCTATGTCCAAGCTATTCCTTACACATGTCCGACCGTTGTGGACATTGCCTCCCCACAGTCAACGGTTTTGTTTCCACCTTTTCAATTGGCCACAGTGTGACATAGGGTTACCACCTGTCCCACTTTGCGAGAGACAGTCCCTCTTTGGGCAGTTGTGTCCTGACATGTAATTGTCAACATGGCAAATGTCCTGAGATTTTAGGACAAACATATTTCTTATATTTTATGTGATAGTTGCATTAAACAGTTAATTCTGTATCTGAAATACCTGACTGTTATGAGAAACAGAATAAGCAACTAAAATGCTACAGGAATACACTTTTCTGTAGGCAAAACAGTTATGTTCTGTCCTTTGTACTGGCCGTGGGTATGTGTCGGCCTGTACAGTCTGATGTCTGTACCAAACATGTCCCACTTTGGCCATTTGTAAGGGTGGCAACCCTACCTTGACAGTTGCGGTGAACACAGCATATTTTACAGGCCGACACATACCCACGGTCAGTTCGGCAGATAGAACTTACAATTTTTGCCTATATTTAAGCTTATTCTTGTAGCATTTCGGTATATTATTCTGTTTGTTATGACATTTATGTATTATACGTCCAGTGAAATATATATGCAACTATTGCATGACGTCTATGGAGGAATTATGTCCTATATTCTCTGGACATTTGCCAGTTTTACATGTTTGTGTCAGGACACATCTGCCCACAGAGGGACTGTCGCTCGCAAAGTGGGACAGGTGGTAATCTTGGTCGATGGTACAGATCATACTGTTCCTTTCAGCCTACATGTGTCCGTGTTGTTATGGCTCATTTATATGCTCCTTCTGTTTCGTTTACATGCGTATGCTATTTTCTATCACATTTGGTATGTGAAATATGGACATACCTTTTGTATGTGACTATTACATGGCTTGTGGGATATGATTCAGACATACGGTCACTACCTATATCTACATTTCTCCTTGTGTATTTTGTTATGGACACATCTGCACAGCTATGTTCCCTCCCTCAAATTATGGTTCGGCTGGTGACCCTCTTTGTTGGACTGGACGTACCTACTGGCGGCGCGCTAACATTTGATACATTTCACTTCCACATGGTATAGCTATCAACACTACGTTGGACTACAGGCACACAGTTTTCCTGTCATTTGTTCATGGGTAGGGACCCGTTATTCCCTACCGTGCATTTGTGTTTGACTCTTCATTTTCTGTTCGCAGGGACGCTGCTTTGCATACGTTTCAGTCTCCACGGACACTGATAGGCATGATTACTATTGCTGGTGGAATATAATATTCAGCAGTTTAGGTTGCTCCTCGAAAGCCGACATTGACATGCCTCCCTGCGCAACTTCTATACGCCCCTTGCACTCACGCACGTTTCCTATGCACGTGGCTGTGGCGGCTGTGCTCCTTCATTAATATGCATATGGCGCGTCTACTCCACATCTACGCCGCACGGCCGGCTCAAGCCTTACGCCGGACTTGCGCCAAGCTTCATGAATCCGGGGGATGTTCTAGGTTGATGTTCCTATTCAGGTAGTTTTAGTGATCTACTTCCCATAACTGTTCTTAATAGAATTCACATATAATTCTTCTTTAATATCAGTTTATATACATATAACAACAGAATGTAAAGCACTCAATCTGTGATCTTCTACAAAGTATCTGTTATCTTCACATCTATTCTAATAAAATAAAATGAAATAAAAAATAAAAATAAAAAGCAGATCTTTACATTATACTTCATATATGGTCTCATAAATGCTTTGAATATATGTATATATCTATATATATAACTTTATTAATATAGACAGAGGCATCCTTTTATATTGTGGTGCTACCACTGTCTTTACATCTCAGAACTTCAAGAGACCTCAGTGCAGTAATATATTCATACAGTTGTATTTCTCGCACTTGTGTCTGGTTTTTAAGTTGTTTGATTTTATGAATCATTTGCTATGCAAGCCAGGCTTAGTTTCATGGGAGGCTCAGAGATGAAATCTCAGCAATAACTCATAGAACAGACATTGAATATCATTCCAGATGAACATTGATATTTATGGCATATGCCACTTAGCTCATATGTAATAATGTACTCCTAGTTTATAAAGACTGACAGTTCTTCAGAAGTGCTGCTACATTGCTTTAAGGATAGCATGCTCCTGTAAGATATAATATGCAACCTGCAGTATGTGAGAATGATCATGGCTATTATACACCTGAAATATGTGAGAATGGTTATGGATATTATGAACCTCTAATATGTGAGAATGAGATATTATACACCTCTAGTATGTGAGCATGGTTATGGATATTATACAACTCTAATATGTGAGAATACTTATGGATATTAAACACCTCTAATATGTGAGAATGGGACACTATATTCCACTAGTATGCACAAATGGTTATGGATATTATATACGTCTAATATGTGAGAATGGGACACTGTACATCTCTAATATATGAGAATGGTTATGGATATTATACACCTCTAATATGTGAGAATGGGACACTGTATACCTCTAATATGTGCAAATGGTATGGCTATTATACATCTCTAATATGTAATAATGAGACATTATACACATCTAATATGTGAACATTGTTATGGATATTATACACCTGTAATATGTGAGAATGGTTATGGATATTATACACCTCTAATATGTGAGAATGGGACACTGTATACCTCTAATACATGAGAATGGTATGGATATTATACACCTCTGATATGTGAGAATGAGACATTATACACGTCTAATATGTGAAAATGGTTATGGATATTATACATGTATAATATGTGAGAATCGGCATTATACACCTCTAATATGTAAGAATGCTTATGGATATTATACATCTCTAATATGTGAGAATGGGACACCATATACCTCTAATATGTGAAAATGGTTATGGATATTATACATGTATAATATGTGAGAATCGTCATTATACACCTCTAATACATGAAAATGGGGAAAGCATGCACAACTCTATAAGGTTTCAAACTGAGAAAAATAGATGAGATTATGCGGGCAATAGATTATGGGAAGAATATGCAGTATGAGCAAAAAATGGCATCTGCTTAATCAGTCACACAGCATCTACATTATAGCTATCATCAGTATATGAGCAAGTTGGCAAAACTGAGCTCCCATAGGTTCAGAGAGGTAGAACGGTTTGGATGGATAGAATTTTTCTAAAAAAAAAAACAAAAAGGATCAACAGGTTTATCCAACAGTGATTAAAATGAAACAACCTCACTTATTTATCCATGGTTCAGTCCTGAACCACATAAAAAACTCCCCTTTATTTTATATATTAATTTACATTGCATATTGTAATCATTTATTTCATCCAGTAAGCCACAATTTATACCCTGTAAACACCAGACACAGAAAGCCCAACACTGAACAAATTTTCTTCCTGAAGGTCATCAAGGGTTTAGCTCTAGTGCTTCAAAACTTCACGGGTAGATTCTCTTGTATTTCATTTTTCTCTAAGTTATATATTATTGCAGTCTGGTAATTTCAGAATTGCATAGGGATGTAATGCCTGACAATTGTACTCACTATACCAAGGATAGTTTGCACCATTCCAAGGCTTCTGCAAATATTTTGCTGTCCCCATTGTGCCTTTTTTAGACAGGGTCCAGCTGATAATCCTCCTAACATAATTTCCAAAACAAATTAAGCACTGAACCATAACAGTCTTTCTCTACTTAATGCTAGATGTCTTAACAAAACACTGACAGACCTTGATGGCCTCCTGCCTTTCGGAGAACTTCCATGTATGTGTTGTTACAGAAATGAGGTTAAAGTTTTCAGAGAACACCCCCTCAATACATTGATTTTGTGTTTACCACTCATTTAGGTTTGCTAGAAACTCTGGTGGTGTATTTGTATTTACTCGATACTGCATGACCTTGAGACAGATACCTAGAGACCCACAAGTGGTGCTTACATAGATTCAGATCCCGCTAAATAAGATCTGCTGTCAGATGATGCCATGCTACAGGATATTCCCCAAGCCTCAATCACTTATCATTGTTAAATATTCTTGACAAACTCCCCATAAGCAGGAATATTGTTATCCTATCCCATGCCATTTTAACTACACAATGATTAAATGGGGGAATTATACCATCAACGTAGCTCTCACATATAATCTGTCAAATATACTAAAATGTCAGAAACAAATAATGAGACCTTGAACTCATTTCATTCTAGATGGCATCCGTGTAGCCTCCAAGCTCTGAAGCCAGGAACGGGTCTATATTAGAACATCAAAGTTTCTTTTTTTTTTTTTTTTTTTAATATTTTTATTAATTTCCAAAAACAAGAAAACATGAATGCAGGTTATTTATGACAATGAAAGTATTTACAAATTATTTAAAAAGGTAGGCTAAAACCTCTAAACAGATATCAAACATTAAAACCAAAATAAAGTATTTACAAGGGTGTCTATTGTTGACATATAATTGACTTTCTATACAATTGTTTCCTGATTATAATCTGCTGCAGTCATTATTCTCGAGTATTTCAGTTACTTTTTGCCAAGCTACGTATAATGATGTAGTTCTTTCAGTTCTTCCTTTAATAGTGTTCATTTCCAATTGCGATACTGCTGACACCATATTCATGAATTGCTTAAAAGTTGGAGGAGCTTTGGATTTCCAGTTTGATGTAATGTTCTTCCTTGCAATAGCTAGGAGAGTCCATAAGATTACATATTTTGTTCTTGGCACAGTCGGGTACAGGTGCATTAAACAAAATAATAGATTTGGAAATCTGGAATTTATCATTGAATACCATTTGCAGAAAATAATTTATTTTATCCCAATATGGTTTAATCAAATGGCATTCGTAGAACATATGTTGCCAGTCTGCCTTTATTGATAAATCACATCTCCAGCAGCCAATATTTTTCTTAAACATAAGTTCCATTTTATGAGGGGTTACATAAGATCTGTGTATGAATTGCCATGTAAAACGTCTCCAATGTAATGAAAGTGATGTCTGCTTTGGAGAGAGAAGAATTAGTTTTTATCTCTGTCATTTGGCACATGTCCATTAACTGATCTATAATAATTCCATATTCTGTCATTATTATGCATTTTTATTTTTTTGTTTGTTTTATAAATAGATGATAAGTATCCCTTTCCAGTAATGGGTTGATTCATTAGTAATATTATATGTTCTATAAGGTTAGGAACATTTTGTCTTATTGATGGTTGCATTGTTTCTTGTTTGCTTAATATATACTGTCTTAATTCTTGTACATATAACCACAAACTATCTTCCATATTTAATGTCTGTTTAATCTGGTCTGTTGTCAGAGGTTTTCCAGAGTTTAGCAATTGATGCCAGTATATGAATCCCTTTTCTTTAAGCATGTTGACTACTTCTATATTAAATGTTATTATATTACCTTGTGTGTACACTACTGGATATAAAAGAAATGACCATGCTTTAATATCAGGATTGCTATTAATAAGATTTTGGAAAATTTTTAATGTATAAGTAATGTATTTGGAACTTATATTTTTATTCTTATGTATCATCATATATTCCTTCATCAGCCATAGAAAATTGTTTGGTATGAAATCTGTATACTTATTTGCTACTACAAATGTTGATTTTAACCAGATTTTCTCATGAACTAGCTTCCATTTTGATGTATATTTTGTATTTAGCCATAATGATATTGTTTTAATAAAGGATGAATGCAAATATATTTCTATGTCTGGTAAACCTATGCCACCTATATCCCAATCAGCTAGATGATACTTCATAGCTATCCTTGTTTTTTTTTGGATACCATAGGAATCTTACCATTAAATCATTTAATAGTTTTAGGTGCGATTTAGCTGGTGGCAAAGAACAAGCTTGTATGACATAAAGAATTTTTGGAAATATGATCATTTTAATTATATAAAGCCTTTCTTCCATTGAAAAGAAGAATTTATTCCATCTTTGTATTAGATTTTGAATATTATTTAAGGTCTCTTTATAATTTGTTTCAATTGTAGTATCTAGGTTGTTAGTTATTATAATTCCCAAGTATTTAATTATATTATCGGTAGAGATATATTTATGGTATTTTTATTTAGATCTTTTTTATTAGTATTTATAAGCAATACATTTGTTTTGTTCTCATTAAATTTAAGACTTGAAAAGTTTTGAAAGGTTTGAATTGAGTCCCATAATGCTTTTAAACTGCTATTATTATTTTTTAAGGTAATTAAAATATTATCAGCAAAAAGTTGAATTTTAAGCTCTAGGCTGTTGTCTAGTTGTATTCCTTCAATATTTTTATCCATACGTATATTATTTGCTCAGGGTTCAATGACTAGCGCAAACAATAACGGAGAAAGAGGGCAGCCTTGTTTTGTGCCCTTAGTTATTTTAATAGATTTAGACAGACAAGATCCCAGTTTTATATAAGCCAATGATTTTTCATATAATGATTTTATTAACAAAGTGGAGTTGTTTGAGAAGCTATATTCTTCTAAAACTAACCACAGATAATCCCAGTTCACTGAATCAAATGCGCTATTCATGTCTAAGCTAATAGCATTCATTTTGTTTTTTGTGACATTTATATAATCAGTTAAGGAAAGAATTATTTTAATGTTGTCATAAGTGTTCCTATCTTTTATAAAACCTGTTTGATCCTCCTCTATCAAAAGTGGTAGTAATTGTTTTATTCGAGCAGCATGTATTGCCATAAAAATTTTATAATCTATATTAAGAAGTGAAATGGGTCTGTATGATGAACATTCACTGGGATCTTTATTTTGTTTCAGAATTGGTGATATTAATGTGTACTTCCAAGAAGGAGGAATGTCTTTACCATTTTTAACTGAAGTAAAGACATTCAATAACAACAGCAAAGACTCATTTGATAGTAATTTAAACATTTCTGGGGTGATATTATCTATACCTGGAGCTTTGTTTAATTTTAGCTTATTTACTTCAGCTTTAAGTTCTGTCATTGTTATTTGTTTATCTATTAGTTGTACATGCTCCTATAATAACCTAACTTTAACATTGTTTTTGAGAAAAGCTTTCAATGCTGAATGTGTTTCTGTTTTCTCATTTTGATTATTAAGTTTATGAAAAAATAGCCTAAAAGCTTCTAGTATTCCTTCTAAATCAGATACTTTCTTTTTGGTTTCTATATTATGTATTTCCTTGATTTGATTTGTTTTAATAGCTGAAGTAAATAAGCTAAAATTAAACAAAGCTCCAGGTATAGATAATATCACCCCAGAAATGTTTAAATTACTATCAAATGAGTCTTTGCTGTTGTTATTGAATGTCTTTACTTCAGTTAAAAATGGGACATGCTGGAGGGACAGATTCATAACCCAGAGGCTCCCTTCACTCTGGAATAAAATCCCAGTCCAGGTTAGGCAGAGTCCCTCATTGACTCTCTTCAAGAGGAATCTTGATGAGTGGATGGGAGATCATAGGTTTACCCCAGGTATCACTTCTGTGTCACTGTTAGACAGAGGCACAGTATACTAACCTCGAAAAAGGGCATAGCAAAATAAATTTAAAATGGGTGGTGAAAGCCAAACACATTCTGACTAGGCTTATAAATGCCCTAGGGCAGATAGCTTAGTATGAACCTATGAACCTATAAACCTATTTAGTCCTATTTGCTATTCTTCGTTGGTTTTTAGGGTTCATTGAATAGTAACATAGTTTAATTTTTTCTAAGTTGATCATTGTTTTGTGGTGTAGGGTCTCTAAGTAGTTTTTATTAGTATCTTCTAGTTCTTTTATTAAGTTGGTGTTTCCATTTTGAATATCAAGCTTTAAATTATCTACTTTTGACTGTAATTTCATTAATTCCTTATTCCACTGTTTTTGTTTATTTTTATACCATCCCACCGCTCTTCCATATAGGTATGCTATCAATGCATCCCATATATATATTTCAGATACATCTTTTGTAAGATTGATATCTAGGAATGTTTGTGTCTCTTTAATATAACATTCCTTAAAATCTTTGAGATTTGTTATGTAAGATGGCATTCTTGTTACTGATATCCTTCTCTTGAAACATAAGTCTATCTCAAACGTTATGGTGTTATGGTCCAAAAATGGACATGAAATTGTCTTGACTTTATTTAATTTAGAGGTTAAATCCTTTGTTATGTACACTCTATCTATTCTAGAGTATGTATTATGTCTATGGGAAAAATGTGTAAAGAACAGTGAATCTGGGATTTATGTCAACTATATTAAAAGTTTCAACAAACTCAGATAACAACTTTGTTAAAGGTGATCTCTTACGTGTAGTTTTAGTATTTGTGTCAGTTTCTTTTATAATGCAATTGAAATCTCCAGCTATGATTAAATTGCCTTTGGTATATTTTACAATGTCTTCTAAGTGCTGTTTGGCCACTCTAACACCTAGTCCTGGTATCCAATAAATATTCACTAATGTATATATCATTTCATTGATAGATATTGTCACTAGACAAAACATTCCTGAGTTGTCATGGAATGTGTTTATGATTTTAGGCATTAAAGTAGTGTTTTTCCACAAAATTGCTACTCCCCTTCGCTTCTGATTATAGGTGGAACTTACTAGTATTGTATAATTTTTATTGTTTATTTTATTTATGTCTTCCTGTGTAAGGTGTGTTTCCTGTAAAATACTAGTTGCTTCAAATAGCTTTAAATATCTATAAAGACTTCCCCTTTTGCAGCTATTATTTAAACCATTTACATTAAGAGATATACATTTTGCAATTGGATTTATATTAGCTTTGCTTTTATCCATATTCATATACTCGTAACAATGTGTAGATGTGTGTACATGAAGAGAATGACTCATTCTTTCTTCTTCCAACAGTATTACAATAGATTATAGACACCCAATAAAAGTAAATTACAAGATCATAACTGAGAACAATATAAGATAAACAACCAAACCCCTCCATGAGAAAAAACATCTCATCCTTGAATGATCTAATCATTCAAGCAATCTCTCTAAGTCTGCATTTCAGCATCCTCCCCCGGCCCTGCCATATAATAGTTTTATAATGAAATGTATCTTATATATCTTTTAAGTATACATCTATCTATCTTTACAGATTACTTAAATACAGTCTTTATCTATTTTTAATATTTTATAAAACACTAAGGCAACACAATTATACATAGATTTAATACTTAACTATTTGGTTTTGTTTAAATTGTAAAGGAAAATCTTTTATTTTAATATATCTTTTGTGTAGCAATAACAGTTATGCATCTTAAAAATAATATGCTTGCTGTCTATCTCCCTTGTAGTGTGAGTGGCATTCATAGGTATCAAATTTATTGTAATGGTCTACCTATATATATATATATATATAGATATATATATATATATATATATATATGTATATAAATATATATATATATATATTTATATATATATATATATATATATATATATATATATATATATATATATATATATACACATATATACATATATATACATATACATACATACACATGCACACACACACACACACACATATATATATATATATATATATATATATATATATATATATATATATATATATATATATACACACATACATACATACACACATATATGCATACATATATAAAAAAAAATGTTAAGCATTATATGCATCAGTTAACCATGCCACAAGTTGATTAAATCAGAAAGTATTCATAACAATGAATATAATGTTACATTTGTATTGTCATTTATCAGTAATCTTATAGTTTTCTTTTAATTCAAAAAGTCATATTTTAGTGGTATGAATGCTACTAATTTGTTTTTGGTATTGGTATTATATAGTTTAAGACTATATTTCTTAGCAATTCCTATATATTTATTAGTGCCACTGGCATATTTCATCGCTAGTGTACCACATATGTCATATGTCAAATAGCAACTCATACTCCTTATGATATTACAGGATTTATCTGCAGTGTTATAACTGTAAGGTTGGAAAATATGAGAAGCAAAATAGGCTTTAAATATGCTATAACACAATTGTTTGGTACTTATTACTGTCAACTTTTCTACATACACAGGAAAAGATAACCTTATATGACCATCAACCATTTTCCTTCATTTTTCTCTTCATCCTTCTATTCTCCATTTTTAATAAATATTTTTTTTCTATTGTGGCTTCTTTGAATTTAGTGAGGGTACTCCATATCATATTATAGATAATATACAACGTTCAGAGAACATGCCCAATATAGAGACATATTCTCAACTCAAGTGGTCCACACCTTATATTTATAACACTGCAGTCAGAAATATACTAATGAATATGCAATAACTAGCAGCTTTGCAGCATGTGTGTGTCTCTAACAAGTACATACCTATAGGATATTAAAAAGAATAGATAGCACGCTCTTGTTTCATAATTAACAAATGCACACAGCCTGGTATTTACATTCATAGACAGAAATTAGACCTGTTACTTATATGCATATCAGGTACCAACAGCAATATGATAGTAAATGCCTATGCTATTCAAATCATATTTTAATGCTGATTGATATGAGATGTAGCTGACAATGGCTTTAGCGTTTGTGATGTTATATAATATATATTCAGTATTATAAGTAAAAGTATGTTGCATGTCTATTTGCAATCTAAGGTTCAAGGCTGATCAATTTAGACATACAAGACAATCTATTTAGCCTTGGTTATATAATAGGAGTTACTGTGTCTCTACACAACCATTCATTTTCAGTGAGGATGTTCAATATTAATATAACTTGCCTTTAATAAAAGCATACTTATAATTCAGCAGTTCTTTCCTATATATATATATATATATATATATATATATATATATATATATATATATAAAACAATATCATAAGCAAGACTGAGATTTTTTCTTGCTCATTACTGCTTAATGATTGTGCTAGTTGAACAATTTAATATTTACAGAGTATCTTGATAATTAAACAGCAACTCCTTTTTACCCTTAACATGCCTAATAACACATAGCTACATTTATGAACCTTAATTGACTTACTATCCTTAAGGTTGAGTACACTAGCTGCAGTGTGTTTACAAATATGTTATATAGTTCCAGTCAAGGACTTAAATATATTAAATTTTTATAAAATTAAGTTAAATTATAGTAATTTATGTGGGTGATCTTATCAGAAAAGATTATAGTAAAGTCTGTATGTTAACTATTCATACAGTTTCTTCCAAGTGATATACTTCTTTTTAAGCTTTATGTGCTGTTTATGTGTACAATTCAAAATGAATAACAAATATTACAATATAATAAAATGTCATGTATGTGTTGATACCTTCTAAATTCATTAGGTACTTCAGTGTACTTTTAATATTTGTTAAAACTGTAAAAGCAGTTTGCCATCTTATAAATAGTGTGCTGGTTACTTTAAGTAGCTTAGGAGCTGACACCACACCCATACTGTCTTGTTTTAGTGCTGACATCACTCATGACTGTTTACTTTCATTTTGTGCTGTTAGAAGGTTTAACACACTGTAATGGATTCTAACTGAAGAACCTTCATTTAGGGGTGGTAAAATAAGAGTTCCCAGCTCGTGACCATGGCGGGAAGACAAAAACAAAGTAAGTGAAGTTTTTAGGGCTCTTTTTAAACTGAACACCAGCTCATTAAACTTCTATTAGTTTTCTTAACATTAAGGGCAGATATACAAGCCAAACAGTTGTTTGTTAGTCAAAACAGCACTTTTAGCATCAAATAATAAATAATTACTTTTCAAGGCACTTTTTGACAGTTATTACTATCAGTTTTTATATATTATTATGTGTATTAAATACATCAGTTTAGATATTTCATGCAGCTTAGTGTAAATAATATAAAAATGAATCATGCTCATTTAAACACACCACATTAATATGTCAGTGTAAATACATCATATTCTATACTAGCAGTAAAAGGCAGGTAATTTATAAATGAACTATCTAAACATCATTTAGAGTTAGAAAAATCATGACTGTAAGTATTTACACTGTAATAGAGAAAGATATGTTACCTTGCTTTCTTTAGGGTCATTTCCTTTAGTTATAAAATGTCCTGCTTATCTTGTATTTATATTGTTTCAAAGACTGACACATGTGTAAAGCATGAATGCTTTCAAAGAACTTTTTTGCCTTACAGAGCAAATAGAAGACAATAATGTTTGTGTTTTTCATATGTCTTTTATCGTTTCTTCTTCTTCTTGTCAGCAGTGCTCCATTCATTTTTTTCTAAGTGATGCTTAACCCCAAATTGGGAGAAATCCATTTCTTCCACATTATCCAAGGTTTTATTAGCTGAAAGATAAGAAACTGTTGCTAGCAGAGTGTCAAAAGTTTTAGGACCTTCAGTAAAAAATATTTTTATTCTTGCAGGGAACAGCAAGTGGACTTTAAGTTGTCTTTTTTTCATTTCCTTTATCAGAGGGAGACATTCTTTTCTTGCAGTTATAACTCCAGCAGAATAGTCATTATCAAATCTGATTATGTTGTCTTTGTATTTAACTGGAGAAGTTGACCATGCTGTTTTTAAAATAAGTTCCTTGTCCTGTGATGAAAAAAAATTTACTATTATTGATCTCGGGTGATTTTTTGATTTGATGGTTGATGAAGCAGCTCTTAAGGATCTGTGGGCTCTTTCAATTTCATAAGAAAGAGCTTCAGGCAATTTTAAAACTACTGGTAACCAGGTAGTAGGGAAAGTCACCATGTTATCTCCCTCTGTTTTCTCTGGTAGCCCATAGATGCGAAGGTTATTTCGTCTGGACCTGTTCTCTAGATCCTCTATTTTATTTTGTAATGAAGCATTTTGTTGTGATAAAAAATGTAGCTGAAGATCTTGTTCTGAGAGTCTGCCCTCAGTATCATTTAAGGATCTCTCTATGTCAGTTATTTGAGACTTCTGTTGCGTCATTATTTCTTGTAGTTGCTGTATTTGTTTTGTAGAGCTCTCCTTAAAAGTGTCCAATTTGGTATTCATTTTGTCAAATTTCACTGACAAGTCATGTATAGCATTTAATAAAGACTGTATCTCCTTTTTCATTGTCTGGTCCTGTGTGGTATGCTTAAAAAAGCTCATTTTCAGTAGATTCAGATACCTTCCTTCTTGTTTTTGACAGGAAAAATAATGTTTAAAACCAATTTTTTTGCACTGCAGACTTCTAGTGATATTAGTAGAAGTAATTCAACAAAATAAGTTTGTCTACAATATCTAGTTTTTAAACATTCCTGTCAGAAATATCTTTTGAGTGCAGAGCTGAGAAAAGATGCTGCCAACCAGTCTACATCCTAGCCATGCACCACAACATCGAAGTTTCAATACTTCAAATGTTCTAATATCGACCCCTATTCAGTGAATGCTGAAAATAGTGAAGCTACAGAAAACTGACTTTTTACCTAGGGAAAGAATTTGGTTGTCCGTTTCTGTCACTTCACTATTTTCAGCGCTGTAGTGGAAGGTTATGGTTCGGGTTCAGGTAAGTGTGCGATTGGTCATGGGTTAGGTGAGTTAGGGTTAGAGCACAGGTTAGGTATGTGTGCAATTGTGTGGATGTGAGGGTTAAGGCAGGTTAGGTGAGTTAGGGTTAGAGCACAGGTAATGTATGTGTGCAATTGTGTGGACGTGAGGGTTAGAGTGGGTTAGGTGAGTTAGGGTTAGGGCGCGGGTGAGGTGAGTGTGCGATTGTGACGGACCTTAGGGTTAGGGTTGGAGTTAAGGTGAGTGGATAGTTAGTGATGTATGTACAGTTTAGTGTAGGGTTAGATGCAGGATTTTAGGTGTATGTGCGTGGATTGTTGTGTGTTTAGTGTGCTTGTGTTGTGTTTATATGTTTTGGAACAGCAAATTTTTTCCCTAGGAAATAATTCGCTGTTCTGCATGCTCAATGTCATCAGTGTTTGCTGAATAGGGGTCGATATTAGATCAATCAAAGTTTTGAAACTTCAGTGTTCTAATATAGACCCACCAGGATCATAGAACCTAGTTAATAGGCAAAAAGTAAGGGCAAAAGAGGTTAGCCTTTTCACATATCCTTTGGTAAACCAAATTATGCAGATAGCCTTCTGCCAACTTAATTGGAGAGTCTTTCCAGAACATAATGCCTATAAGAGAGCAAACATTTCTAGAGAGACAAAAAGTACCCTGGAATAGAAATAAAATAAACAAATTGATTCAGCTGCACTCTTTCTTTTAATCAAAACAAATTGTCATCAAATGCATACCTGTCGTTTTATATCATCCTGCATAACTGTACACATTTTATGGCATTATCAAAGTATTTCAGGCATGACCAATATCACACTGGTCCAAATGAACCAATTTAGGAATTGGTTCATTTGGAACCAATTTAGGAATTATGAATATTAATCTTCTAGCCAACAAGGTCAAAAATAAGTTGCAAAACTAATTTAATATGCCTGCATCAGCTGGATGTGGAGACAGAACCACCAGTGTATCCATGAGTTGCATGTCTGGGATTAGTTTGTCCTCTCCAGTCTTACAGAATTCAGAATGTTAGCCATGAAAACCAGGAGTCTTTCATCTAGCTGATCCATGAATAATAGTTAAGTTTTCAGCCACAATAAAAGGAGCCAAGATGAAATTGGCTTGAATTGGGCATAACTCAAATAGGGTCAAACTCTACACTGATAAGATAAAAATCCTGAAGTGTATTCATATGGAACAACTAAAGTTCCTATCTGTGATCATACCAAATTGAAGTCTTTATTTTCTGTGATGCCCTTCTTCTCACATTCTTCAGAAAGTTGAAAGAACAACTGCAGAACTGTATGGTGGTGGTAAGTTCATGTCCTGCTTACAACATGCAAGAATATACAGAACCATGCAAGACACGTGTGCATGCTTACAAGCTGATAAATAAATTATAAAACATGTAAGCAGCCTACTAAAACTAATAGTATTTGGTGGGTTAGAATTTCCACATGACTAACAGACTACACAAGAATATTGCAAAATAGTTTTGAAGTTCAGCCACAAAAACACATTTGATTTTAAATAGACCTGATGCAATTATCCTATTATCACCAAACACAACAGCAACTGAGAAGGACACAGATAAAAGCCAAATCTGCAACAAGAACAAAGAGACTCAAGGAAACTAGTGTCTTAATTGTGTAATACATTAAACCTCTTTGAAAGGACATCCAAGTGAAGCATGCACATTATACTTGAAGGACATGTACGTGTTGCATCTGCAAAGTGTCTGAATGCCAGTGGACCATTTGCAATCCTTTATTGATAGATTAGAACTAATAAATCCAAATATCAGTTGCTGAAGACATCACCCCCCTTTTCACTGGATAAGTACAGCATAATTGGATAACTGTGCCATTCTTTGAATGCACAGCTTTTAAACAGCCTGATGTACACAATTTGATGGTAAGTGCACAAAATTTCCCAAATAAGAACCAAAACAAAAGGGTGAGAAGTCACATAGAAAAGTCACATAGGTAAAAGCAACACCAAAATACCCAAGAAAACAAAAGTATCCATCATGTAAAGCTTTAAACTTCCTTAAAGGAATCTAATAGGATATATGCAAATGACCCCTTATAGCAACACAAGTGTTCCAGCTACATAGCACATACATGTCAACTGAGTTTTTATAAGTCTGTATTGATGCAGTCAGTCTAATAAAGATAAAACTCTCTAGCTGTACATCTTGTGGACCTCCTTTCAAGGTGATGTAAAGCATTGCACAATTACGACTCTGGTTTGTCTGGGTCTTTGATTTGTTATTTTCATCACATTGCCAAATATCTTATCTAGTTTAAAAGCCATTCACATAAACTTCATTTTTACAGAAAGATAACACACTGTGAATAAATTCCTCCACCCAGATATAAAACGTCTACAGGTTGTCTATTTTTGCTCATTTAACATCTACAGAAATATTACTAGCAATGTGTTTTCAGGGGTCTATGTCATTTGTTTTGAAAGTTCATGTGATTGAAATCCAGATGGTCAAATCCATTCAACTGAAAATGAATTTGTCAGAAAACCTTCTTCACAGCAAATATGCAATAAAAATGTTTTTTTTTTTCATGGGGCCAAGCCCTCCTACATCCCAACACACCCTTTACTTATATATACTAACTCCATGGTCACACATCCATTGAGAAAAGAAAAGACAAGAAAAGAAAACACCACAAGCAGTGAATTAGTGCTGGACTGAAAACACAATCATCTACAGATCTGGGGGTACAATATGATGCTGACCATTGTAATCCACTACTAAACTCACTTCCCTAATAATTCCCATGATAAGAAATGATACCATCAGATACTTCCTATAGGCTGCTATATTTTTCTATCAAAAGGGTTTTCAGTCAAACACATTTCAGTCAAATGAGTTTTCAGGCTAATGGGTTTGATTACTTGGGATTCAATTAATTGATCATTCGGTCATATGACATAGAACAGTTTTTAGCTATAACTCTTACATTTTTACGTGATGTTTTGTCACACGTTTTGGTGAGTTAGGAAACATCAACCTGTAAAACATTATCGGAGAAGGGAATAGCCCAAAAATGTCATCTGTTTAAAGGAGTATGTTTATTGGGTGTCACTGTATCTGTTCTGTGCTTCCATTTTTCAGTAAAGCACCAAGAAACACAGGGGTAGTCGTTGAAAGACTACATATTTTTCACAGTGTTTACATACAGCCAAATTGTTGTGCCATTGGAATTTGAAGTTATTAACTCCGTGTTACATTATATTGCTGCATTCTGTTAGCACAGTGGGGTCCATGGCATTTAAAACTAAAAACTGTTGCTGAGGGACGTGAAGGTGAAAGAGGAATTTGGGCCTCACTACTGTTCCTCGGTGATCCCATAATGTCACACATTTCTGTTTAGTTCTTTTTCCCACCCCTGGAAAAACAAAAAGACTAATTTGCCCATAAGTTCAAGGATCCTGACACATGTGTGATCTGGTTGCGATAATAAGTAAGTACCGTTAGAAGTTCTTGAGTCAGCAGAACCAAATGAGTTACTGACAGTAATCCAAAGAACAAATCACTGCTGTGAGGCTTGAGGAAGACACTACATGAATCTCAAAATGCATATGGTCTTTGAAGGCAAACAATCAAGAGCTTCAGCCCTGAACATGGAAGATGTCAATTTATCAGTTATGGACTGTGTAGTTACTGAACCAAAAAAAGGTAGTCTAAATAGAAGATGAAAGAATAAAATATAAAAGAAAATTACAGTTTAAGCTTTGCCACTGTGGAACATCTACTTAGTTCTACTTACAAATATACAGGTATGAGTGCAGTGCAGGAAGAAAACTATTTGAGAGGTGATCATGAACAGTTTAAACCTATGGAACATCATCAAAAATAGCAGAAAAGCAAAGAACAGAAAGGAGGAAACTGGATCAGGAGACTCAGGATATGAACTGGAGAAAGACACAGCTAAGCTTTTGAGAAATAATGATAAGGAAAAAAACAGTTAAATTAATCAAAAGTCAACAAAAAGAATAGAAGAAGAAGAAACAGAAGAAAAAAGCCAGAATAAAGGAAATAAAGCAACAAAAAAAAGAAAGAGGCAATGCAAGCTGTTCATAAAATTGTAAAGTTGTAAGGAAACTTACAAGATGAAGAAAAAATAACTGCTTTAGTGCCATGCTTCCCATAAGCTATAGCTAATTAAAACATTTAATGTACTGCAAAAAAAATGCTTAACTCTTTCCCCAGGATTTACTAATCTTCCGTGTAAGACTAGATTAGTCTTACATGGAAACGCCAGTCTAAGAGTATGACGGCAGCATACCATGCATATTAATGAGGATGCGCTGCCTCAACTCAAAAGCTTACATGGAGCATGGACAAGTGTAGGGGCGTTTCGGACTGCCGAGCAGTCCAAAAATATACGCCCCTGCACTGACAAAACCCAAGAAATGTCGAGTTATATGAGCGAGTCCACTCACATGTGTACACTGTAACACTACACTCCCCCATATGTTAAACCTTGTACAAATTTAAAAATGAAAAGAAATTTTTTTTGTTTGTTTTATTTCCGATATAGCTGCCTGTATTTGCACATGTTTGCGCGGGATTGCCCATTGCTTAGCTACAGTTAGCAGCTTAGACACCAAAGAGGATAATAAGAAAAAATATGCAAATTAAGCAAGATAGCATAGTGGTTAGAGCCGCCGCACAAAGAGGAGGCATTCCCGGTTCGAGTCCCACTACTGTGCATTCCATTTTTTGTTGGAGATCTGTATACAAAAATATTTCCTGACATTTATCATGTATAAGTTTTGTAAAAAGCATTCAAATGTTATATGTAGTAGTGAATGAATTATATATATATATATATATATATATATATATATATATATATATATATATATATATATATATATATATATATATAAAGGTGAAATGGTTATGCATTCTGAGGCATGAGTAACTTATTTTAAGCAATATAAAGCACTGCTAAGCACATTAAGCAGTATTTATCATATTTAAAACCAATTGCTCGTAGCTGAGCACTGCTTTAACAAGCGCAATGTATTTGCACATAGCTGCCTACCACTCTAACCAGTGCAAATACAACGTATTTGTGTGTAGCTGCACACTGTGACAACTAGCGCAATGGTGGGCAACATCAGGCAACGTCGAACAACATCGAGCAACGTTGGGCAACGTTGGGGAAAGTCGGGCAAAGTTGAGAAAAGTCGGCTAAACATGACCACACCTCCTTTACTGTACCTTAACCATTCAGGTCTGGCCAGTAGGAAAATAAAAAGCAATGACAGGGCTCAAACTCAGTATACTGTGCACTATAGTCACAGTACATAACCACTAAGCCATGACAGCATTTCATAACCATGCACTTTCAACAGACACATATCTATCAAAGGAATATTAAACATTGCCAACATCGGCTAAGCAGGTGTGCCTACAGCTGAGTTTTTTCAAAACTGGCCAGTCACAATAAGTACGGGAAATGAGGCATATTTAAGTTACACAGGTGGGAATACTTGCCATAACTGGTTGTAGCTCCCTTCTGCAGTCAGCATGGCCGGTGTTGGAGAAGGCACTCGATTTTGAGCTTAACGCTGGGGCTTTGAGGAGACTAAAGTAATGGTTTGGCTCCTTGTCCACAATCATGAGGAAAGACTCCTGCGGGTCCAGTACCAGGACACCCAATATAAAATGGAGGCCTGGAACAGTCTAGCTCATGATCTCACCAGTGCCACTGGTGTTCCTCGGACTGATGAGCAGGTCAGGCATCATTATTCTGACCTGAAGTGACGTAAGGAGGATCAACTGGACCAGTGGATCCAGAGTCCTTTGCGATGCCTAATGCCCCAGTGCTGAGTAAGTAGCCATTGTATTAAGTAGTTAAGAATTGCTATGCTTGTCTATACTATGGATAGGTATGTCTCAATATCACTGTATTTACTTCACAGCTGCAGGTGCCCAGGCTATGAATCTGCATGCCCATGAAGATAGGTTGCAAAGGCTGCGTCATCAGGCAGGGTAGTAATTATTCTGCATGTACTGTTATATAAAATAAATGAGTGAGCCTTCAAAAAGTGTTTTAACCTAATAAATAAAGGTGTAATAATGCTTTAATAAATGTATAATTCCTGGAGTGCATCTGTGTCATTTTCTTTGATATTTTGTTGCACTGTTTCATTTTACAAATAGTACTGTTGTATTAAGCAGTGTTAACTCACACTTCGGTAGGCCCATATAACGTGGATGAAGGGAGTGTCAGTAGCTTTTATGCATATTTACAGCCTTCAACTGTTGGTTCCTGCCCAGCATGTACAGGTTAATCTGGCACATGAGTAGCTTGGTATTGTGCTCCCCAGAAATGTCAGTGTGCTGCCAGAAATGTAGGGAGCTGTGAACATATAACTGATACTTTCACCTGAACATATCTAGATAATTATATGAAAGTAGAGCTGTCAGTGTACCATCTTAGCAGTAGTGTGTGTGAGCAACTCTCAAAATATGTAGCAGTAACATCTGCATCTTGGACAGTTTGTATGTAAGATACAGCTCATGTATATAATGATCTAGCAAAATCCAATTGCACAATATAAGGACATTGGGTAGTGTAATAATACATGTAAGGGACATATAACTGCAGTTAATAGGAATGTAATGAAAACTAGAAGGATATATAAGTTGTTAATTGAGCTATCCTTTTCCACCCTACTGTATGTGCATAAAAAATGCAATTCCACACCTCAATCGGTATGTCTAATCTCAAAACATTTGTTGGGACATATGTCCTATTGGTTTATAAACAGTTGCATTTATTTCTATGCATGTGCCCTGTTAAAATATCACAATATTGGTGGCCTGTTGCCATCAATTCAACCTGCATGCTGTTGTAATGTCCACTATTGTTCTATATATGCATATGTTATGCTTGCTTTTCAACTGTTGAAAATCTGGTGTGTTGGGTTAATTGGAATACTTCGGCATGCTGTTATAACTAATTGGGAATGCTGTTGACTGTTACTAACCCATATCTTTATTAAACCCTCCAAAACATAGTTTGTATGGGAAGTCCGGTCCCAGCAGACCCACGTGTCCCACCTCAGCTGGCCATTGCACCTGGCACCAGCAGGTCCGGTGTCCAGCCTGGGACCTCCTCCTCTGTTGGCCTTGTGCCACCTTCAGGTGGAAGGGCTGCAGGGGATGGGACTTGGCCCCCTGTGCAAGCATGGGCAGAGGAGGGCCACCTATCACCCTTCAAACAGTCCAGGCTGTGGTGTGTAGAGAGATTGAACGTTCTGTTGCAGAACCTGTATGCCAGCTTAAGGCACGAGTGGTGCAACTCCCGGGTCAGCCTGCCCCTCCTTCACATCCCCCAGCACAGCCACCCTCTGGGCTGTGAAGGTGCAGTGTTGACTGCCCATTGGTGGGGACCTCAGTCCCACTGTTTCCATCTGTGGGCTCATGGGCTTGTGATTTCCAAACATCCCTCCCCGTCAAAGGTGTTCACCCACCACGTGTCATATACTGCCCCTGTATGCGTCTTGTTTGTCTTGTCTGTTTACCTCCCCAACCTACCTCCCCAAATATACCTCCTTCCCCTACCCCACATTCCACTCTCACCTGAAAAAAAAGGCAATCTGCTCCCAAAAAAAAATTATGCCCCATACATAGCTGCCCATTTTGCACACATGCCCACTGGACACATAAAATGTAATTTAATTGGCATTACAACATACTTTGTTGTCCTCACCCCTCTCTCAGGGGTTGAAGATTTCATATCTACCTCCAAATTTATTCCATATGCACAGCTGTTGCTATTAAAGAAATGGGCAGCTATGGACCTTCCCTACATCCGTCCTGCAAATCCTGAGCTACTTTCCATACTGTCTTTCCCTCTTTGTGCCCCTTTTTCACCACTTTCATATCTCCCCATTTTTTCTTTTCTTTCAAAGAAATGAGCGCGGGGGTTAGCAGGAGTAAGCACTATTAAGCAGTAGTTAGCGGGTTTGCGCGAGTGTGTGCTTGTTTGCTCTTAGCTAAGCATTGCTAAGCATCACACAAACCTGTGCAAACCCACTTACAACTGCTTAAAAGTGCCTTAGTCACTCTGTATGTGAGGGCCCTTGTTCTGCTCAGGAGCAAAATAAAACACCTCTGTCAGTCTCAAACCCCGGACCTTGTACACACTACACAACATGAAGTACCACTAAGCCACGGTAGACATACAACAAGTTGGTGCTGAAATAAATATATCATGCATCAAAATGAGTGAATGTAAAGGAAAAATAGGAATGCCATACCACACAACTTGTTCTGTGGATCTTTACCAACAGTTGTTGTGGGATTACATTACATGACTGTGATAAGAGAAGCAGCCATTCTAGCAGGAAATAATGTTACACCATCACTTTACAACCCCACACAGTATCACAGCAGGATAAACACTGACATATCTGTTTAGGGCAGAGGCCATAACTCCCAACAGTCCCTAATTTTCAGGGATGCCCCTGATTTTGACATAAATTTTAGTTCTGTCCCTCTGAATCCGTCCTAAAACTACTGACTTTGACCAGAAAGGTGGTGAATTACACTTAATGAATAATGACAATAATTAAGAGTTAGACACTTCTTTTACTTCATAAAAGGTGTATTAATTCATATGCTCTGATTCTCTCAATGTTTCAACTTAATGGCACTGACATTTTAAAGGTGTCCCTGACTTTTTCTTTACTTCCCCTGAGTCTGTTCAAATATGTACCTGAGTGTTTGAGAGGTCTGGCAGAGGCAGAAACACAGAGATATATCAGCCTTTCTGCTGTTACACTGTGCAAATAGCTTTAGAAGGAGTTTCAGAAGCATACCCTTATGTAGGAATACAACACTGAAATACAAATGAATGTAGCCATGTACTGGTAGCAACCAACTGTAACAATGCCATTGCTCTATTGCTGAAAAGACCTGTGTGGTGCAAAGACAAAAAAAAAAGAGGCTATTCTCTGGCTACCATGTGGATAGGTCCACAGTTGGGACTTACGCAGACAGACTACTTGCCTTGATAAACTAACATGTACACAGCAACCCTGTAAGTCCAACAAGATAAAATCCACACAATAATACTTACGCTCTCTGTACTTCTGCACCACTACCCAAATGTAGAATATACCTGTGTGTGCAAGGTCTAACAAGGATGTAGGTAAGCATACTCACAGTACTGACATATGTCCAGTTTTTCTGAGCAGCTTGTGCTAATGTCAACACTAAAAAAGCGCAAACTGTTTAGAACTGAGTAAATGAATATTCACAGTATAGCAGTTCACAAACAATTCTTGTGCCAAAGGAATACATCTCAATAACTAGCTTTGTATGGCAGTTAATTGTAAAAGTTGAAAAGAAAGTACATCTTTCCATGCATCTTGGGGTAGCATTTTGAGGGATGAGTACATTTTTACTCTGACAAGTGGGTACTGGAACCAGCAACATTAGGTCTGAGTACAAAATGTAAATCTTTGGCTACACCCCTGGCTTCTGATATAAGAACTATACCAACCTTCTGTCTTAAACAATGATGTCCACAGCAAACAAGGATGATCTCCATCTTGGAAAGCTGAAAGGACCATGCCTACCTGAGTTAGCAATTTATAGTACTGGGTTGCTATGACAGTGATTACTGCAATTACTACATAGCAGGCTGCATGCATTTAACAAGTGGTGGCCATTAATTGGTGCAGAGGCCATCACATGCTCATGTGCAAATACCTAAAAAAGCAGGCTGCAATCTCTGCCAACAAACTCAATCACTCTATTGCAGAGACTAACAGAGAGAAAGACAGAGAAAAGGAAAAAAAAAGAAATATTACCAAATCATACAAAGGAAAGGTATGTGACACATATGTATTTACTGGCATGTAGTATATGTTATTTAAGAATAGTCTACATAATGTGAACCATTCATATGTGGCAGCAGTACTTATTTATGCATAGATGTTCTGCTTAGCTACTGCTATGGACAATACAGTGTGTACCTGTGGGCAGTGGGACATACCTGTGAAATGTGTAGCTCAGCATTAAATGTCAAAGATCTGATCCATGTTATCTGTGTTCTGTACAGTAGTGTGGCTAATGACTGTTGGGGGGATTAGCGCTGACATTATATAAACATGGGTTTGACAGAACAACACATGCATGATTGTCATATTAAAGTGTAGCTTAGCATTGGCAACTTCTGTAGCAGTCTAGTATGCTTATCTAGCATTTGTAGCCATATATACCCCCCCAATGTTAGTGTGTGTTCATATGTGACACCTGTTTGTGTTGCAGCAAGGCCCAACAGTTCAGCTGTGAGGTCCAGGTACTCACAACAGTGTGGACCTTGTGTGTGTATGCCACACACATACGGAGAAATATATATGTGTCATATATATTCACATCTGTATCTGTATATGTGCATAGAGCAGGGGACATATTGCAACTGTTTGTGAAGGGTGGAGATATATATGTTGGTGAAGGTTAGTATGCACATATTTGCATGTAGGTTTTAGTGTGTGACAAACAAAACAGCTTACAGTGCTGGTATATGACATGTGGTGGTTAAACACTGTGGGTGGTTTGCTCAGTTTGCAATGTTGAAGCCAGTGAAGCCTGCTAAAGCTACCTGGGTTGTGAACACCTTCAATGCATTTATCACAAGACTGTGCGATTTTATTACATTACTGTACACCTCAAATCCTTTGTATAATTGATATTCTCACTATGAAAGGTGAAATGTTTATGTGCCTACATATATATGTATATGTACAGCAATGGATGTGTATATGTATATATATATATATATATATATATATATATATATATATATATATATATATAGTTATATATACTCATACACACCTACATCTACTTGTTGCAATAGATTCTCTGTACTATTAACTGACTATGATGGTCAATGTGTTTGTGAATATGTCAAAGATATGTATCTGTGGGATAGATTAGTGGGAAACTATTTATGTCATGGTATTATGGGTCTTTGCTTTGATCCTAGCAAAAGCTGTGTATTCTGTTGCTAGGCAGAAATTTGCTATTGCATACAGTGTGATTAAGTCCCTTGGTTTTAACTAGGGTGTGTCATTGGAGGCTAAAGCACTACATCTATGATTATTGATTGGTACTGATGTTGAATCCAAATCCTGTGTGTACTGTAGTACTACTTGAAGCTCTGGGCCTGTACAGCAAAGTATGGTGTATGTCCACATTGCTTGCATCCACTGTTTTGTGTGGTCCCTGTATTCATCACAGATTACATTTCTCAAGATTAAGGTTGTATAAGTACTGACACACATTACTGTATAGTACACACTGAAAGCTTATCTGGGTTGTCATACCTTTGTGTCCTGTAATTATGTCTGATGTGTGTGTGGGTATGTCTGTAACATGTCCTTTGACATATGTGTGATAAAACATATAACTGTGTATCTAGAAACATTCATAGTGTACTACAGCAGTATGCAACCTATATTCCCAGTTGTGCACATATTTTGGACACGGGTTTGCCATTAACAAGTTGTGTGGTATAATAGTAATACATTTACTGGACCTTACACTCATTGTGATGGATGCTATATTTCTTTACACATCAGCCTGATGTATATCTGCTATGGCTAGGTGGTGCATTGTGTTGCATACAGTGCCAGGTAATCTTGTATAGTCTTATATAGTGATTTTATTTTGTTGCTGTACAGAACATGGTGAATTAGATTGAGAGTAAGCCAGGCACTTCCAAGCAGTTGTGGGATGAGCAGTGATAAGTGACAGTTAAAGTGTTTCACTCTCGGTTAGCTAATAGGTTAATATATATCGCAGTTCAGTGATATCTGTACTGTATAATGTTAAATGTGCCATATGACTTGCTCAGACATATTTTCGTATTTATGTCTTACAGGGATCATGGCACATCGCAGAAACCCCAATTACAGTAGTGCTGAAGATGACATAATTACTCCTAGTATGATTCAGCACTACAGTCTCATGTTCTCACGGACCAGCCAGGACCAGCAGGAGCGTACTGCAATGTGGCAAGATGTTGTCCGTAGGGTAAATGAAGTAGGCCTGCATAACCAGACATATGAGCAGGTACGCCACCACTGCAGTGATCTTCTTAGACATGTCCATCAGCATGCTGCTGATGTACGGAGACAACAGCTTGCAACAGGAGGTGGTGTTAATATCCACCCCCCCCCACCAGAGTTGAGAAGCTGCTCCTGAGCCTGGTGGCACCTGCTCAACAACAACAGTAGCAGACATACACCATGATGGAGGTTGGAGCCACTCAGCAAGCACACATAGAGCATGTAGGTAGCATGGTATATCTGTAGACTACTGTTATCTGTATTGGTAGATCATGCATATATGAGATGTGGAGTGTGTCGTTAAAAGATGTGGAGCCTGTTGTTGTGCAACACTGATCATTTGGAACATTATCTGTAGCCCTGTGAATGTAAACTGTTGTTGTACTGTAAGATTGCAAACACACAGTAGCAATGCCACAGTTGTGGCCACTGACAAACTGTCTCATCTCTATGTACATCCCTCTGGGGTGACATCAAGGCAGTAGACAGATGCTGGTGAGTGTGTTCTACATTTATTATTGTAAATAAAAAGTGCATGTCATAGTTAAGGTGTAGGCCATGTACACATGTAACACACCTACCCATAATGCATGCTGTGCATGTTTGGTGTAAGACCACGCACATCTCACTAATGTGATTAGCTGCCTTAAACACATGCAATACCCAGACCATCTCAAACAAATGTGGCTAGACTGTAGTGACCATTGGATAGGCACAGTTGATACTCAACATGCACATAACATACACATCTATGTCATACACAGAGCATTTTAACATGCTACACATAAAGGATTCCCAGACCCTCTGTAAAGACACACTCCAGTATCCAAAATCTCATCCACACATTACACATAATATACCTGAGGGGTAGAGGCCTATCAAGGGGCATTTAAACACTCTGCAACACACTACATATTCATGTCAGGGAATGCTCCTTATTGGCCTCCTTACAAATTCATCTAACAACTGGTTGTGAAATGGTGAATGTATCCAAGGTAGTACAGTTCCGGTACAGCCTGAGTAGTGCTGGTTTGGGAAACATGTGTAGCCTTGAGTGACCACATGATGCTTCATGATGATGGCCTATGGTACTATATCCCATCCAGTTATTGTAACCAAAGTACTACACATAGCTTTCATTGCTATACACCTTGCTATACACCTTAATGTTGCGTGTGTGCACACATATGCACCTCTAAACAATATGCATACCAATCACCATTTGCACAACTGACACATATATGTCTTGTGATACTATTGAGTGGCTAGGTCATATGACATACATTGGGTATGAGTAGTGTTTAAATATGCAGTTGTGTTTTAGCATGCCATGTCATGGATGACACTGGCATGTCCACAATATGATCTACACTCACCATAAGAACCGTACATTAGGTATGTGGCCGAATGGTATTCCATCAATTATCCATGCACCACTGATGATGTTGTGTGAATACTCATCATGCATGTGCTAAAAATGTGTCTACAATTATTTGCTAAAGACACAGAGGTTGTAATCAGCATTGGATACCTATCTGACACACAGATACACATCCAGCCATGGTATGTACACCTGTTTGTTATGGTGCACAGTACATTACAGAGTTTTGAATACCTGCACAGCAATGTTGTGTCCATGTATGCATTGTGTTCCAGGGGAAGGTCCATCACCTAATAACAAAACACATGCATCAAAACCATGTATACTGTTAGTAACAAGGACTGCCTACACTTGCATTGCATGCTGTTGAGCAACATGCCCTGCATGCTGACGTGTGATATGAATGTTTTGCTTGTGATACTGTACCCCACCATCACCTGCTATTGTGTATGTTCTGAGATTGCTGATGTTGTGTGTGTCTGCTTTAGGGAGGAGTGTATTTTGTGTGTGTGCATGTGTGCATGTGTGCATGTGCGCATATGCGCATGTGTGCATGTGGTCTGACATCATGTTCAGGTCTTAAAGTGTGATTCCTGGATTCCTCTCAAAAGTGCCGAGGTGGGGCTGGTTCAGTACAGCAGGGAACCTGATGTCACTGAGACAGACAGTGATCATGAGGATAGGTGTGTTGAGGTACAGGCAGGTTTGTCAGGGTCTGTTGTTGGGCCACAAATTGATAGTACACAAGTTTCCACCCCATCCATGCACACAGTCATACTGCCTGTACATCCATCATCACCATTGCCCTTAGCTGAGAGACAGTGTACAGTTGGCACTGGTCAGGACACTGTGGTATCTATGGCACATGTATCAGGACACAGCAGCCATAGCCAGATGTCTGGAATGGTACCACATAGGCAGATGCCCAGGGGTTCTCATCAGAACACTGCTGGTCATCATGCCCCTGGCAGACATGCCACACTTCTTTCTACCACACGCATGTTCCAGGCTGTCATGGAGGCACAGACACAAATGAAGCTGTATACCAGTCAGGGACTAATGGCACAGAGGGCTCATAACACCTCTGTAAATGACAGTATCCGTGACCTAGCAGGTGCCATACGTAATTACACTGAGGTCATTGATAGACGCTGGGGTGAGACATTGGATGTCCTCCACAATGTCATGTCCATGTGTCAGGACAGTGCGGGACAGTTGAGACATTGACGTTGACGTATGCCAGCAACATCAGCAGCTGGAGGTCACCGTGGATGTCCAGCAAGTCACAGCCACTCCCGTAGTGCCAGTACCAGCCCCAGCAATGTTGGGGGGCTGTCCATAGACCGTCCTAGAAGACCACATGCACATGGCTCTGCCAGTCCCAGCAGGGACCTGGATCCAGTGGACATATGTCAAACTCTTCGGATTGCACCCAGTCTGGATTAGTACCTGATACTGTCTGTAGCACCCCTGCCAGGCACAGGTTCTGTATCCGTGGCGAGAGACAGTGATCTGTAAAGCCTGCCAGGTACAGTCTGTAGCTGTCTCACAAATCCCTGTATATGGCAGCCACATGGTGGAACTGTGTGCATGCAGACACACACACATAAACCAGAAACCTTGGGCAAACACATACCCGCACACATTACATCAACATTGGCCCATAACAGTACTCATGACCCTCACACACACACACACACACACACACACACACACACACACACACACACACACACACACACACACACACACACACACTCACACATACATGTTGATTGTTTGGCTCAGTGTAGGCCTCTGGCAAACTAACAACACACCCTGTGCATATGATGAAACCTGTGCCACCTCCTGTCATCTGTAATATTGATGCAGGAACAGGCTAACATGGTGCTGATGACAGGGTGACTTTAATAAAGTATAGCAATGGTTGAATGTGTAGCATGTTGCCAGCAGTAAAGTGTAATGATATCCTTGAAGGTGTAGCTGAGCAGGCATGATTCATTAAAGCTGTAATTGGCAATGTTGTATTGTTTCCACCAGTGTTTATTCCAATTGTGTTTTGTTTGCCCATGTGCCTCTTGGCTGATGTGTGCAGTTGTGTCAGCATGTGTTATACAGTGGACAATAAGCGTGGGGTGTGTGCAGCACAGGTCTGCAGGTGTACATTTGTGACCATGGTGGAGGTGCACTGTCTGCATATACGTGCATATTGGACACATGGGCAGGGTGACGTGCCTTGTATTGGCCAGTGTTAACACTCCATAGTTTCTACTGGTGGCCAGTATGCATTGTACTACACACATTTCTGAACTTGAGTATGCATGTGTGTGTATGACACGGGTTGACACTGTGCTGTGGATGATGCTGTTGTTGCTATCTGTCATTGGTTTGCATTACTAAGGTTAACACTGTCCCAGCTGCATAATCCTTTATTAATGCACACTGTTCACCTACAGGGTTGCATGGACCGTGCTATCACAAACACAAGAAATTCTCACTTATACAGTAAAAGTGCATTAGTCTCATGGACCCCTGCCATAAACTAAATATATAATAGAAGGTGTGAAGTTGTACCAAAAAAGAGTTACATACCAAGAAGGGATAACCTCTCTGGTCAGTATCATTGGGAAAATAAAATCCCTCAATAAACATACAAGGCAAGCTTCAAAATACAAAATGGCAAGGATTTCAAAGACAACACTAAAGCTTTCTTCGGTGTTGTTCATAATCTACAGGGTAAATCTCAGATCGGGTCACAGTTAATGTAAATGGTCACAAAGTACACTTAACTGACTGACATTACCAATTCCTTGTCAGACATTTTGAATGTGGATTTCACCACCCTGTCATTACACAAGGGCCACATTTCCAGACCTGAAGAATTTAAAACCTGATGATTCACAGACATCTCTTTAACAAAATACACACCACAGTGGCAATGGTACTGGACAGTGTCCCTGGCTGTGTCATACACAAGCTGACATATGAAGTCACCACTCACCTAAATGCTTTATCCTGATGCAGCCTCTATACAGGTTACATACTTGTGGAATGACACATGGTAATGGTGTTCACAGTCCACAAGGGTTGGG
Organism: Protopterus annectens; assembly: GCF_019279795.1. Lineage (NCBI taxonomy): Eukaryota > Metazoa > Chordata > Ceratodontiformes > Protopteridae > Protopterus > Protopterus annectens. The sequence goes on from NC_056736.1 coordinate 15,379,312, forward strand.
CTACAATGCCTTCTTCTTCTTCTCCTTTCGGATGCTCCCATTAGGGGTTGCCAGAGTACATCATTTCTTCCACCTGCATGTCCTCTCTCACCACAGTCATAAACCTCATCTTAGGCATTCCTCTTTTCCTGTTACATGGCGGCTTCATCCTTAGCATCTAGTTTACAATGTACTCTGCATCCCTCCTCAGCACATGTATAAACCAACTTAATCCTGCCTATCTGGCATGGTCTACTAACCTTCAAACCTGGCCTGACCCTCTAATATACTTATTCTTAAACCTGTCCACCCTCGTCACACCCAGTGAAAATGTTAACATAAATTAATTAAGGGTAGAACTACAACAGGTCCTGGAACCTCTCACCCTATAAGCCAGACCAATGTTATCTGGAAGGCTATGAAGCACAGCATTATGGAACTCATTAACAGAAATATTATGAACCTGCAACCACTGCACCATACCCACTTAGGTTCTTTAAAGGCCAGATCATGGCTCCTACACCTAGTGGACTTCAAGCCAGTCAACAAGGCTATAGGTGAGGGAGGGGAGGTCAACACAGCCAAGCTATAGCTCACCAGCAATTCATACCCATCCCACATACTGGTATTATACATAACCTCAACAGACTGACCATAAACAATTGTTAGGTGATAGCTTGACAACTGACGCACAGATGTAGACACACGGTAACATTTGCAGCCTCCATGTGCTATTCTATGCCAGTAACAAGTGGTATTCACCTGCACTCAGTTCTGTGACCACTCCTGTTTGGCATATAGCTTTCTTAGGTACAAACAAACACAGTAGGGATATGTCTGCCCACGTTTGATGACAATGCATACTGTGGGCTATACTTTATTCTCCAGATGACACACACATCCTCCAAAAAGGTATCATACAGACAGATACCTGGTGTCAAACTCATGCTGTAAAGCTATAAGCCAAGGAAAGCATAGTTATCGACTTTTAGAAAACAAGGTATCCCCAGAATACCACATAGGCAGTAGCCCCCAAAATGTGGAACAAGTACTAATGTATACATAGAGCCATGTGTTAAGCCATCTCTCCTTTGATAATCACATTACCAAAGGGTTTTAGAAATCCGTCTGTGGAGCACATAAGCAATAAAGGGTTTGCATGCAGATCCACAGAGGTTGTTGCACACCTATAATGATTAGTCATCTTTGCCAGACTTTGCTTGCTTTGGAACAGGTTTCAGATATACCTCAAGCATAAGCCCTCACTCACACTCTTCAATAGAAACCATGATGAGTGGATGTGAAATGGAAGATGTAGCCCAGGGATCACTGCAGTGGCTAAGCTTGTCACAAGCATACAGAAGTGACCTAAGGTCTGGAAAGCGCCAGCATGCTCTGGCAAAGATAACAGATGCGTTCATGCAGAAAGCAGAGTACTCACCTATGAAATACTTGAGGTCACATGTATGTATATGGATTTTCCCCACAGCTACCTTACATGTGTAATGCACATACAGTTGTCATTGTGATATGTCATACACTAGAAAAATCAAAACCCATTCCACATTGGCCAACGGTGTCACACACCTGGAGCACACACACAGTCAGCAAGTGCAAAATGCAAACTCTTTCCTAACTACATTATGATACTACAGCAGTATGCATTTACACGATGCGCTATATACATTACTGGGATTTCATCCTTCCACAGGTATATTTGTAGGATGGTGACATCATGAGACTTAACAAAGATGAGTATACCACTTTTAAGGGGTGTGAGTAGTCTCCAAAAAGGTTGCTCTTTTTCAGGGAAAGACACACACACAGTTGGCAAGTGCAGGATTCAAATCCCAACTTAACTACATTATGATACTACAGCAGCACACATTTACACAACATGCTACACACATTACAGAAATTTCATCTTTCCACAGATATATTATTCGGATGGTGACATCATGAGACTTGACAAAGATGAGAATACCACTTTTAAGGTGTGTGAGTAGTCTCCAAAAAGGTTGCTCCTCCCCCAGGGAAAAGCACACACTGTTAACAAGTGCAGGATTCAAACCCCTACCTACTTACATTATGACACTACAGCAGTACACATTTATATGACACGCTATACACATCACAAAGATTTTCCCTTTCCACAGGTATATTTGTAGGATGGTGACATCATTAGATTTAAAGATGAATATACCACTTTTAAGGTGTGTGAGTAGTCTCCAAAAAGGTTGCTCACACACACACACACACACACACACACACACACACACACACACACACACACACACGCACACATGCACACATGCACACACACACACACACACACACACACACACACACACACACACACACACACTTGGCAAGTGCAGTTTTCTTAATCCAAACTAAGTACGTCTTTACACTTCAGCAAGCAATACGGAGTTACAGGGTGCAATACAGACATTACTTGCTGGCAGTCTGCACAAAGGTTTTTTTCACATTTGCAAACCTCAGCAGGCTTATTATACTAGGTATATTGTGAGTGTATTGTATGCATAGGCCATGACCATATCATATATGGGTTGACACACCACATGCTGGCACACACAGGGTCAAACCTTGAGTAGCATCTTACCTTCACCTACATGATACTGCAATATAAGAGAAAGATGATAAACTTCAACAATTGGCTGAGCTTCTGGTGTCATTCAAAGGGAATCCAGTCTCTGTCTGCCTGTGATGACATGATAGACAAGCCTTGTTGCTTCTCTACAGATGGTTTGCACTTGTCGCCCCTATGCTTCTGAATACTGGCCAAGGCTCTTGCTGTCCCTATATTACCTTTTAGGCAAGGCTCAAAGGTTCATAGGTTCATAAGTAGGTGCTAGGCTATTGGCCCTGGGGCCTATACAAGCCCAGCCAAAAAGGTGTCCTGGCTTTTGCCACCAAGAAATTTATTTTCCTGTGCCACTGTCGAGCAGAGACACAGAAGTGATCCCCAGGGTGAATTTCCTATTTCCCATCCAGTCATCAAGATTTTTCTTGAAGAGTGCTAATGAGGAGCTTTCTTTGATATAGATAGGTAGTTTATTCTGGAGTATGTGAAGTCTCTAGGACCGGAATCTATCCCTCCGGCATGTTCTGTTTATTGTGGTGACAAGGTTTAGGTCCCTAGAGCGTGTAGGTTCATAGGTTCATAGGTAGGTTCTAGGCTATCTGCCCAAGGGCATTTATAAGCCTAGCCAGACTATGCTGGCTTTTGCTCCCTTTTAAATTAGTTTCTTGGGCCTCTGTCTAGCAGGGCCATTGAAGTGATCCCAGGGGTAAATTTACAATTTCCCATCCACTCGTTAAGATATCTCTTGAAGAGAGTCTGCGAGGGGCTCTGCCTAACATCAACTGGGGTTCTATTCCAGAGCGAGGGAAGTCTCTGGGACAGGAATCTATCCCTCCAGCATGTCCTGTTTATTGCTTTGCTGAGGTTTAATTCACTGGAGTGTGTGGCCCTAAGAGATTTGTTTTTCTTGAGGTAGAGCTTGTCCATTAATTCTGGGTTGGACATGACCTTATACATCAGGCATAGATCACCTCTGAGCAGGCAGTAAGCAACCATGTAGAGCTGGAGTTTCTTTAGTCGAGCTGCATAGGGCATCTCTTTGAGGCCCATGATCCTCTTGGTGAGGTACTTCTGTGGTCTTACCAGCTGTTGCATATGCCAATTAAGGTACATACCAAATGGGGCATTGTACTCTATTATGGGCCTAATGAGTGATGAGTAGAGGGGCACAATGACCTCTCTTGATCTAGAGGTGAACCCTTTCTTGATTAGGTGGGCTACATAGAAGGAATATCTAACCACAATGTGATTATCAAAGGAGAGGTTACTATCTACCTGAGTTCCCAGGTCCCTAATTACATTTTCCGTACCTAGTGGATTACCACGTATGTGGTAATTCATGGGCACTTTGTTTTTTCCAAAGGGGATGACTATGCATTTTTTGGCATTCAGCTTGAGGCCATGGTTTTGACACCAGGTATCTGTCTTTGTAAGACCCTTCTGGAGGATGTCTGTGTCAGCCAAAGAGTTGGACTCTCTGTCTGTGTCAGCCAGAGAGTCGATTATGGCCCCCAGTTTGCAGTCATCTGCGAGCTTGGTCAGCCATAGTCCTCCCATGCTTGCCTGTACCTTTGAGAAGTATATACTGAACAGGATGAGTTCCAGGACTGAGACCTGTGTAATGCCACTTGTGACTGGTTTAGAGTCAGACATGGCACCTGCAACTCTGACCATGTGTGTTTTATCTGTGAGCCAGTTGGCCACCCATCTTGTGATATAGGGGTTAATGTTCAAGCTGATAAGCTTGTCTATGATACCAGAGTGGGGAATGGTGTCGAAGGCCTTAGTGAGGTATAGGTAGGCTGTGTGGACTACCTTCCCTTCATCTATGGCCTTGGTAACTGTTTCAAAGAAGTAAACTAGGTTTAGGAGGCTGGATCTGCCTTTAACAAAGCCAAATTGGGTATGGTCCAGTGTCTGGAGGTTCCCAATGTCTCTGTTTATGAGTTCCATGATAATTCACTCCATAGCTTTGCAGACCAGGCTGATCAGGCTTATAGGGCGATAGATCCCAGATTCTGTTGTGGCATCACCTTTGTGGAGTGGGATGACTGTTGCTGTACACCATTCTTTGGGTATATAGCCTGTGGTAAGGCTGAGTCTGAACAGTGAATTTAGGTGAGGGTTTAGTTCCTTTTGGAGCTCGTGTAAGACACAGACTGGGACACCATCCGGTCCCATTGATGTTGTGTTCTTAGCTTTGGAGAGGGCTGTTTTTACCTGCATGTCCGTAATGTCTGGGGCTCTGCATTCTTTTGGGAGTGAGGGGGGGTGAAGTTTGCACTAAACTTGTCCACCAGGATGTTGGCAATGTCAGTTGGTTCAGTGTATTTTTTGTCATTTTTCAGTAGCTCAAAGCATATCTGAGAGTTGCCACCTAAATGTTTGATATAGCTAAAGAAGGCTTTGTGGTTATCTTTAGATTCCTTGGCAATTTTTCCTTTAGAAACTGGCCTTGGATGATTTTATGAGTGATCGTAGTTTCTTGCTAATAATGATCAGTGATGCCTTTCCTTTTTGGAATTTTGCTCTATCATGTAGTAGTTTCCTCCTTCTGTTGTATAGCTTATTTATGGCCAAGGACCACCAGACTGGTTTCCTCTTTTTGGAGGAGTGAGTCTTGGTTTTATTCAGGATGGCTCAATCCATGCATCCCTGTAGATGCTCATATAATGCACTTGTAAAGTATTCTGCGGATTGGATAGCATTATCCTGTAGCAAGGGGGCTTTGAAACTTTCCACTTTGGTCTTGAGAAGTGTGATGTTTGCTTTTGAAAAGTTTTTCACAGTGATTTCCTTGACTGGGGGTGGGGTCGGGATGTGGATGTCCAGTGTGATTACTTTATGAACTGATCTTACCAGCGAGGGGTTTACCTCTTGTGTGAAACACTGATCCCCAATGTTGGTGATGATCTGGTCCAGTATGTTGTCACCTCTAGTGGGCATGGTGACCAGCTGTTCCAGAGTGTTTCAGTTTATAAACTCTAGGAAGCACTGGGCAAAGGAGTTTGTACTTGAGTAATTCTCCCAGTCAATGTTTGGGTAGTTGAAATCTCCTATCATGGTGTTTGAGACTTTTCTATTTTCCAGTGTTCTCAGGAATGCTGAGTGAGGGTCCTGAGACAAGGTAGGTGATCTGTAGCAGGCTATGATCTGATAAGCAGCTTTGCCCACTGTTAGTTGCACTTGGTTGGTCTCCGAGGCCTCATGCTGTGCCACTAACCTGGAGGTGTAGGTATCCTTTATGAAAATGGACACACCCCCTCCTTTTGTATTTTGGTCCGGGTTTTGGGACCAAAGCTCGGAGAGATTGGGATTTCTTTAAGTGGAGCATGTCCAACAACTCTGTGTTTGACATAGCTTTTTATGTTAGGCAGAGATCACCTCTGAGTAGGCGATATGCGACAGAGGAAAGCTGGAGTGTTTTGAGACGGTCTGTGTAGGGCATGTATTTGAGGCCGCTAATCCACTTTGTGAGGTATTTCTGCGGGCTTTCCAGTTGTTGTAGATGTCTTGTGCGGTACATACCAAAAGGGGCATTGTACTCTATAATGGATCTAATGAGTGATGAGTAGAGGGGAACGATGACCTCTTTTTTTCTGCATGAGAAAACTTTTGTGATGAGGTGTACCACGTAGAATGATTTCCTAACTACTGTGGTGATGTGATTATCAAAGGAGGGTCTACTGACCACCTGTGTCCCAAGGTCTCTTATCACACTTTCAGTGTTAAGTATACTACTGCCTATGTTGTAGTTCAGGGGTACAGAGTTTTTACCAAAGGGGATGACAATGATCTTTTTGGCATTGAGCTTGAGGCCATGGCTTTGACACCAGGCATCTCTCTCAGTAAGGCCCTTTTGTAGGATGTCCACATCGTTAGTAGTTTCGATTATGGCTCCTAGTTTGCAGTCATCTGGGAACTTCATTAGCCAAAGACCTTCTGTATTAGCTTGTACTTCAGGGAAGTAGATACCAAAGAGGACAGATCATAGGACTGAACCCTGTGGTACTCCACTTGTCACTGGTCTGAAGTCGGACTTGGTGTCTGCTACTTTGACAGTGTGGGTTTTGTCAGTGAGCCAGTTGGCAACCCATCTTGTGACATAGGGATTTATACCTAGATTAGTGAGTTTATCTATAATTCCAGAGTGGGGAATGGTGTTGAAAGCCTTGGCAAGATCTAGATAGGCTGTGTGAACCACCTTACCCTTGTCTACAGCTTTGGTGACTGCTACGAAGAAGTCTGTCAGGTTTAGGAGACATGATCTGCCTTTTACAAACCCAAAATTGTTGTGGTCCAGAGTTTGGAGATTGCCAATGTCTTTGTTTATAAGTTCCATGATGATACGTTCCATGGCCTTGCAGAACAGGCTCATTAGGCTAATGGGGCACTAGTTCCCAGGGTCCGTGGTGGCTCCCCCCTTGTTTAGAGGGATAACCGTCGCTGTGCACCATTCAGCAGGCACAAAGCCTGAGGTGGGGCTATGATTGAACATGGTACTTAGGTGTGGTGCCAGTTTGTTCTGTAGTTTGTGTAGAACGCAGCCTGGGATGTTATCTGGTCCCATGGATGCTGTGTTCCTGGCTTTGTAGAAAGGTTTTTACCTATGCAGCCGTGATGATAGCAACTTTACATTCTTCCGGTATAGAGATGGGCTTTTTCATGGATGAGAGAGGGGTAAAGTTAGCACTGATCCTATCTGCCAGGATGTTGGCAATATCAGTTGGGGCTGTATATTTAGTGCCATTGTGCTGTAACTCAGAACAGATCTGAGTGTTGCCATTATGATTCTTGACATAGCTATAGAATGTTTTGTGGTTGTCTTTAGAATCAGTGGCGATTTTGTTTTCATAACAAGGTTTGGAGGATTTTATCAGGGATCACAGTTTCTTACTGAGGCTGACCAGGGAGCTCCTCCACTCATGGGTTTTACCCTCTTTTGCAACAGTTTCTTCCTTCTGTTGTGCAGTTTGTTTATGGCAAGGGACCACCAGATTGGCTTCCTTTTCCTGGAGGATAGCGTCTTAGTTCTGTTTGGGATAGCACGATCCATGCACTCATGTAAGTGCTTATAAAGTGCAATTGTGTAGGATTCAGTAGTCATAACTGTATTGTCCATCTGCATGGGTGTCCTGAAGTTCACCACTTCTGTCTTAAGAATCATGAAGTTGTCTTTGGAGATATCTTTTAACATGGTTTCCTTAATGAGGGGTGGGGGCAGAATGTGGATATGTAGGGTAATTAGTTTATGGTCAGATCAGACCAATGAGGCGTTGACTTCAGGTGTGGAACACCGGTCACTCAGGACAAACCAAACCCCATAACCAACACAAATAACCACAAAGTAAGCTAAATGCTACTCATTGCCAGAAGTCTCAGCCTCCAGATGCGCACACACTCAAGGCACTTCTCAGTATGGAGAATATTGATATCTGTGCAGTAACAGAAACCTAGTTCAAGGCTCCAGAGAGCACACCAGCACTACCAGGATACTACTCATTCCATACCGTTCAGCATCAGAACCTGGATCATAGCACATAGGGTGGGAATGTATCCATATTCATCAAGGATACCTACACCTCTCTCTACATGCTCTCTACAGGATATGTACCCATAGAATGTTGCACAGCAACATTCTTCCCACTCCACAGGGGTGGGGCCACAAAAGACCCTTGGCATTCCCACTCTGTGAACCTGACGATTCTGATCTGCAAGGCAATGGAGCCAATCATAATGGAAGTCAACAATAAAGACATTGGGAACCTTCACATAGTTGAGCACACCCAGTTTGGCTTCGTCAAATGCAGATCACGCCTCCTGAACTGAGTGTATTTCTTTGAGACAGTTACCCAGGCTACAGATGATTGAAATGAGCTCCACACAGCCTACCTATACCTTGCTAAGGCCTTTGACACCATTCCCCAGTCAGGTATCATAGATGAACTCACCAACCTAGGTATGAATCTATACATCACAAAATGGATTGCAAACTGGCTTACAGATAGATCCCACAAATTAAGAGTTGCTGGCTACATGTCAGACTCTACACTGGTAACAACTGGTGTCCCCCAGGGTTCAGTCCTGGGGTCCCTCTTGTTTGGTATAGACTTCTCAAAAGTACATGCCAACACAGAAGGGTTGTGGTTGACTAAGTTTGCTGGGAACTGTAAAGTATTTGCCATAATAGATTCCCCAGATGACACAAATATTCTCCAGAAGGGACTCTATGAGATAGATGTGTGGTGTCAGAATCATGGCCTCAAGCCCAATGTGGAAGAATGCATAGCAATCCCCTTTGGTGAAAACAAAGTACCCACAAACTACCACATAGGTGTTACTCCCTTAAAACTGACAAGGTAATAAGGGATCTGGGGACACAAGTAGATAATCATCTTTCCTTTGACAATCATGTTGCCAAAGTCATTGGGAAATTCTATGTGGCCCACCTAATCAACAAAGGGTTTGCATCAGGATCAAAAGAGGTAGTGGTGGCCCTCTACTCTTAAGTCATCAGACCCATCATTTAGTACAATGCATCATTTTGGATGTACTCAACTAAGCATATCCAGCAGCTGTAGAGACCACAGAGGTACCTCACCAAGGTGATTACTGGCCAGAAACAGTTGTGTTATGAAACACAACTGGTAAAACTAAATCTGTTCTCCGTTGCATACCACCTACTCAGAGGCACACTCTGCCTAATATTACAGAACCATGTCCAACACATAACTGTTGAACATGCTCCATCTACGGATAACAACATTGAGTCACACTACACACTCCAGCGATATGAACCTCATCACAACAATGAATACAACATGCTGGGTGGGATAGAGTACCATCCCAGACACCTGCCTTACTGTGGAACAGAGTCCCAATCTACATCAGACAGAGCCCCTCACTGACACTCTTCAATAGGAACCTTGATGAGTGGATGGGAAACAGACAATTCACGCCAGGCATCACATCAGCAGCCCCACTAGAAAGGGGATTAGGGAACTAACTATTAGAACTAGGGCTTGGGAGACTACCCAATGGGGTGGTGAAAGCTGCACAACTTGCCTAGGCTAATATATGCCTTTGTGAAGATAGTCTGCTATATACCTATGAACCTATTTGACAGGTACATGTCTACAGACAGTAGATGTGTACTTCATTGTACAGTCATGTTGTACAGCAGGCACATGGACCACATACACTGTAATGCTTACAGATACTGGTGGCTGTTATGTACAGTGGGTGAGATGTGCACCTCATGTCTTTCATGCCATTGGGATGTGTGCTGGGTGGGAAAGTCCTGGATGGCTATATGTACATAGGTAGGTAATAGGCTATCTGCCTGAATGCATATATTAGTATGGTCAGAGTGTGCAGCTATCACCACACATGGGGTTAGTGCCCTAGGCCTCTGTGTAGTAGAGCTGATGAAGTTATCCATGGTGTGACAGTTCAGTTTCACATACACTCATCAAGGCTCCTCTGGAAGAGTGTCAGTTAGGGACTCAGCTTAATGTAGGTTGGGAGACTGTTCCAAAGCAAGGGAAGTCTGTAAGTTAGTAATATATCCCTCCAACATGTGCTATTTGTTGTTGTGATGATGATATCCCTAGAGCATGTGGCACAGTAAGCTTGGGTTTACTTTAGATAGTGCATGTACATCAGTTCTTCATTGGACATGGACCTGTCTGTTGGGCAGAGATCACCTGAGTAGACAGTATGCAACAGAGTACAGATGAAGTTAAATTCAGTCTTGTTGCATGGGGCTACTGTTTGATGCCAGTAATCCTCTTGTTGAAGTACTTCAGTGGTCTTTCCAGCTGCTGAAGGTGCCTAGTCAGATTGATCGCCAGTGTGCCATGATACTCTCTGATGGGTCTGATGACTGATGAGTAGAGGGAACCTCCTTTGGCCTACATGCAGAGACCTTGGCAATTTGTGGGAACACAGCATGATTTTCTAACCACTTTCTGAATGTGTTTCTAAAAGTAGAGATGGCTATCCACATGTGTCCATAGATCCCTTATTATTACCTCCATATATAGGGTGTTGGCACCTATGTGGTATTTGTATGACTGTAGCTCGAGGCCATAATTCTGAAACCACATCTGTCTGACTGAGACCCTTTTTAAGGATGTCTCTGTTGTCCCAAACATTGATTATGACAACCTTTTTGCAGTCATCCACAAACTTTGCTAAACATAGCCCTCGTGTGTTTGACTGTATTTCTGAAAAGTATACACCAGACAGGAGGGGTCCTAGGACTGAGCCATGGGGAACAGCAGTTGTTACCAGCTTGAACAGGAGACTGCAATTCTTACCTTGTGGGATCTATCTGTGCCCCAGTTGGCAATCCATCAGATGACATACGTGTTTATGCTCAGGTTGTTGATTTTGTGGATATGACATGTGTGTGGGATGATGGAAAAGAGCTTTTCAAGGTCTATGTAGGCTGTGTGGAGCTCATTTCATTGATGTATGTCCTGGGTGACTGCCTTGAAAACTATCTAGCAGGTTTAGGAACCATGATCTGCCCCTGACCAAATCAAAATGGGTAGGGTTGGGTGTTTGCAGGCTCCAAATAACTCTTTTTATGAGTTCCATAATGATGGACTCCGTGGCCTTGCAGATCAGGCTTATAAGGCTTATAAGACTATAGTTCCCATGGTCTATTGTGCACCGAAACTTGTGGAGTGTGCCAAACATTGCTGTAACCCATTTTACAGTTTCATATCCTGTACAGAGGGTGAGTCTCAACAGACTGTTCAGGTGTAGGGTCTGTTTGTTTTGGAGTTTACATATGACACAGCCAGGGAACCATGCCATCCCATAGACATCGTATTTTTAGGTTGGGATAGAGCTGTTTAACTATTGTTTATGTGATTTCTGGGTTTTCACAATCTCCAGGTATGGTAATGGGCCCTTTTGTCAGTGAGAGGGGGGTAAATATGTATGAACCTGTCTGACAAGATGTTGGCAATGTCAGTCATGTAAATGTATTCATTTACACTTTGCACTGACTCAGAACATATATGAGTTTACATTGATATTTATGACATAGTGAAAGAAAGTTTCATGGTTCTCTATGGACTCTTTGACAATATTTTTTCCAGGACATGGCTTGGATAATGTTAGGAGTGCTCATTGTTTCTTGATGATACTGATCGGAGATTTATTGATCTTCTTTGCATTTTCACTTTCTTTGAAAAACTTAAGTACTTGTAATACATAGTTTGATTATGGCAGGGGTCCAGTATATTATATGGGTCTGTTTTCATATCACTGTGTGCGAAAGGCATGATTGGTGAATAGTGACAAGTGTCTGGAGTAAGAACTGCAACTGCCAGATATGTGTGGCCTAGTGCTGTACTCAGACAGGGCCTAAGTGTGAGAGCATGCCCAGTATGACCTTTCAGTATGTTGTTGACTGGCATTTGCTTTGTTTGTTTAAGAGTGTGAGCATGCCCAATATGGGCATATATTCTATATGTGTGTGAAGAATCAAGTTGGTTTTTACTTCAGGGGTCACCTTTGTGTTGTACATCGACAGGAAGCACGATGTGCCTGCAGGGCTTCCATGAGTCATTTTGCATAGACTTATCAACATTTCTACATACAGGGGGGGGCAGTAATTATTTGTATGCCTACCCGGTGGAGGCACACCTGATTGCTACTGTGGATGTACATAGGATGAGGGGTTCACCTGACACTTATACACATTTGCTAGGCCTACACTGCTATGTCAGGTACTCCATTTCAGTCTGTACTATTGCCTATTGTACTGGCTTGAGGCATACCACTGTACTACAGACCATAGCTTCCAATTACACGCATATTAGTTTGTGACTTCATAGCCTACCCAACCCACATCACACTGCCTGGCCTGCTGTTATCTGTCTGCATAGGCTTGGGGGGAGGTTACTCATATGCCTCTTCAGAGGACATGATACAGCATTTGTTTGTGTTTATGTTTGTCTACAATTGTCCTGCTGGCTGTGACTGTTAGGTATGTAACCCCCCCCCCCCAAGTGGTATGAGTGAGTGACCTAAGCTGTGTCTGTGCCAGTGAAATGTTGTCATGGCTTAGTGGTTCAATACTGTGACTGTAGTGCACAGTATCCTGAGTTTGAGCCCTGTCACTGCTTTTTATTTTCCTGCTGGGCACACCGGACTGGTTAAGGAACAGTAAAGCAGGTGTGAGCATGTTTACCCGACTTTGCTCGACTTTGCGATGGTTAGTGCGGTGCGCAGCTACGCGCAATTGTATTTAAATATGCTCAATACTGGTAAAATTTGCTTAGCAGTGCTTTATATTGCTTAAAATAGGGACTCATGCCTCAGGTGGTGCTGTGGGGCTGCCTATGTCGGATGCACATCTTACACTCCCTATACATGTTTGAAAACAGGTAGTGTCAAGTTCAGCATCCCTTTTACGGTATGTGCGAGTCAGAGAGAGGTGTCATTTCCAGGGTTCCTACTGAGTCAGTGTATGTGCTATGCGTTGCCTCTTTGCCAAAGCCAGGGCATACTGGGCACGTCTCCTTCTGCCTACTGGGGCAGGCTCAGGGTTGTTCCTCCTCCGAGTCACGCTGTGCCTGTGCAAGCCTTGATAATGGGGGGGAGGCTATTTGGCCCTCCCCCATGTTGTTCCTGCTGCATCTGTTTCTGCAGGATCATATTGTGTAACATGGCACATACCATGACAGTTTGGGTACATGTAGTTGGTGAGTACTGCAAGGCTCCACCAGATGTGCCCAGGCACTGGAACTGTGACTTGAGCATCCCAAACACATGCTCAATTATGTTTCTTGTTTGTGCGTGTGCCTCATTATGGAGTTCTTTTTCGGGTGTGTGTGCATTTCTGATGGCTGTCATCAGCCACGGCTCCAGTGCGTACCCAGCATCCCCCACTAGGTGACCATCAGGGATGTCCCCATTGGCAAATCTCTGGTACAGCTGCGTCAGATGCCAGTTGTGGGAATTGTGATAACTTTCAGGGCAGCCAGCACACACATTCATTATTATGCCCTGGGCATCGCACACGACCTGGCAGTTGATGGAGGGGAAGCCCTTGCGGTTGATGTAGACCCTATCCTGCTCACCGGTTGGTGCTTTGATGTGTATGTGCATGCAGTCTATTGCACCCACTACCTCAGGGTATTCTGCTATTTTGTGGAAAAGATGCATATTGCTGGCCAATGCCTCACAGGAATTGGGGAAATATACGTGCTCACCGACATGTGCTGACATGGCATCCAGGAACTGGTGCAATACCCTGGATGCTGATGCCTGTGAAATCCCCATCATATCACCAGTTGGTCTCTGGAAGGTATTTGTAGCTAATATTCTTAGGCCAACACATACCTTGGTATCCACTGGGATAGGTTCCCCTCTGTTGGTTCTGTGTCTGAGGCATGACCGGCACAGCTCAACAATTTGCTGTAGGAGGTCTCTGTCCACCCTATAGTGCTCCACTATCTCCAGCTCATGTAGCCCCTGGTAGGTTACCCTGGGTCTGTACACTCTTCTCCGTCTCCTCACTGTGGGTTTCTCAGCAGCATTCACAACATCACCACCCTCAGCACCTTGCTCATGTTGGTTTATAATAGCAAGAGCAGCCCCTAACATTTTGTCTGACTGTAACATTTTTAAGCTTTCCCTCTTTGCATACTGCAGTGTTGCAGAGTTCTTGGGAAAAAAACAGGGAAGAATGCTGTTTGCAGAGTTTAAAGTGCTGGGCTGGGCTGGGCTAGTCTGCTACCTGTGTAATTGACTGATTCTGATATATTTCACGTGGCAGTTCTGCTAGTTCTCCTTGATTAACTTCCTACTACTTCTTTTCCTTCTTTTTCCCTTTCTGTTTCCACCCAGGTCAGCGCCACACAAATGAACTCACAAGAGCACACACGCATGCACACGCTGTGTGCACGTTTGCAAGAAATTTCAGATATATTCATGGCGTACACCTTTGGTTTCTGGTTTTCAAAAAGGACAACTGTAGACACGCCTCTTGCAATCCTGAGCAACTCAAGGCAAACACAAGACACTGTGCTCCAATAAGCTTACAGACTTTCTGACACACACCCTCATGATGTTACCTATATTCTACTCTACTACTCACCTACTCCTACACTTACACTCTTGGGACATTGCTCACATGCTGGGGAAAATTGGGATTCACTATCCTTATCCTCATTTGCATAGGATTGCCTACTAATGCATGGTTACATCTCTCAAACTGAGCTCCCACCCCCTTAGCAACCACTACTCATTGGCCATGTTATCTTCAGCCTGCCATTCATCTGCATGGCAGGATAAGCTTATAAGTGAAAATGGCTATTTTTGGCTATTTCTAAATTATTTTCTGTTTTTTTAAAGTGCCGCACATTTGCGCGGTGCTGCGCTACGCTTAAACATCGGAGATCGGGGGAAAAAAAGTTAGATTTTAATAATTTTAAACATTTATAAATGCCAGTGGCCTTATATTTGGCCATTGGCATGCTTCCTCAACTGTATGCATCCTTTATTTGGAGCTGTTATAGCTCCGTTTAGCTATTTGCAGAACTGTACACCGTTACCAACGGAGTACATTTCTGCAGTAACACTAATCTTCCTCAGACAGGTTAGTGTTTCCTGGATTGCAAATTTACCTCATTTGCATAGCTTTCAGCAGCAAATTAGGTAATTTGCATACCATGATGCTGTCCATGCAAGATTAGCTTTAGCAGCTCTCGTGCACGCCCCTGCTGGCTGTACCTGGATCGCATGGCAGACATATTTCCTCCGTGAGCTCCTTCACTCTTTTTGCAGTCCGTGCAAGCTTTCATAAATCCGGCCCTTCTACTTTAACTTAATTATAAATAATGAATTATGTGTCTATATTGCAAAACACACAGAGCTGTAAGTTGTTACTGTTCTCTAAATGACTAGGAATCAGCAGGTAAATATTTTATGACATTACAAAAGAAAAATGCCTGGGGATAATTACATTAGCATCACTTTTGTTGTCCTGAGATAATATGAAAACATGCTAACTCTACAAATTTTGGAATGGAACAACCATTACAGTGGTGTCTAATAACTAGTTTAGTTAAAACTATTTGGGACATGAAGAAAGTAGGAAAAGGAGGTTGATTAGGATGATGACAATTATATAGAACACACATGCATGCACACACCCTCCGTCTGTGTGTCTATATATTCATGGGCATCTATATATATATATATATATATATATATATATATATATATATATATATATATGTGTGTGTGTGTGTGTGCATGTACACACACACACACACACACACACACACACACACACACATGCACACGTGCACACACACACACTCACACACAAACACATACATGCACATCCATATGTCAGTGCATGTGACTACTTTCAATATCATATTTCTCTTTAAATGTATACATACTGTACTTAATCCCACATATAGTATTATGCATGCTAAATACATGCATTTTATGCACAAACTCATATATATATATATATATACATATATATATATATATATATATATATATATATATATATATATATATATGTGTGTGTGTGTGTGTGTGTGTGTGTGTATGTTTATATGTATACACAAATATACAGTTATACAAAATTTCCATTTTGATGTGTTTTTTATTTAAAGGACATGAAGTACAGACACACAGGCATATAATCAATTTCTTTGTTACACCACACACACACACACACACACACACACACACACACACACACAAAGACAAACAGTCAGACACGTGAATTTAAACACAAAGTACTTCTGATTTCCTTTTCTTAATGTTTATATTGCAATGGCACTTAGCAAATGTATGTTAAAGTAAATTCAGCTGTATACTATGGTTGCCATAAGTGGTTTAATTTCCTTTGTTGACTGGAAAATGCTCATGCACTCTACTACAGTAAGGACTGACTCAAAGTCAGTGAGAGTCTCTTACTATGTATCTGTGTCTACCAGATATGCATCACTCTCTGGAAAGATGTTACAAAAAAGCATAAAAGACCTTCTTATAAACAGTATCAGTACACCTAGTTGATAGGGTTGCCACCTCTACAGCGCTTTTTGCAGTTCTGTCCTGTATGTGTTTGTGTGTTGGGGGGGGGCTTGAAAATGGTAACTGATTTGGTACTTAACAAGAAAAAAATAGTTTCTTACTTTTCTCTAAATGTAGCAGAAATCTATAATACATTTAAGTTAACTTAACATATAAACTATTATAAATAACCAGCATTTAAAGCTTAGCATTTCAATACAGTGATGCTGCTTATGTAAATTTGTCAGAAAAGGTGACACCTGCCTTTAAACCCCTCAGTGATCTAATTACTTTGTTTTACTATGAAAGTGAAGTGTTAGTACTCCTCTTCTCTGCAATAAAAACAGTGGAAAAGAGTTCTACAGCTTTCTGCCTTTGTTGTGCACCTTGCATTAGCAGGATTAATTATCCATCTAAGATCGACAGCAGTACCTAAGAGGGTAAACCGTAGATTTATCTGTGTCTATGGTATGTCATACAGACTGAGACAAATTCCTCTGCAAACTATGCGAGACGTTAAGCTTAAAAAAACAAGTAACAGGCTTTCCATTCCTTTGATTCCAAGACAAGGAAATGAAGGCTTATAAAAGTGCAAGCAGGATTTTAGCACTTAAACAATACTGGATCTAGATAGTGGGTTGAAAAGCAACCTAAGGATTGAGTTAAACTATAGGAGAGGGTGGAGTTTTCCTTTAAGGTCAGTGCTGTTTTCATTTATGCTTTTGGAAAGGAATAGGATTAGTTTGGTTTTGCCGGAGTTTAAGAACAAATAATATTTACTTAGTTTTATATAGAGGTGAAAGCTTCCTGTGGGAAGAGCTGGGGTTGAGAAAACTGAAGTTGCCTCAGCATATTGCATTATTGTGGCGAGTTCTGATTCCTTGTGCATGTTATTAATGAAAATATTGAAACGTATTGGCCTAGGTATGGAGCCTTACGGGATACAGGAAGGAAGGTGAAGTGGGAGTCATTTCATTTTACAGACTGGGTGCAGTTGTATAACTTTCATAGTTTGCCTAAAAAGAATTGTATGTATTTTAAAAAATAAATAGCTATGATATGAATTAGTGCACAATAGTGGGATTTAAATCTAAACATGCAAATTATTTACGAAGGCAATCTCCACAAACGGTGCTAACCCTGTATCCATAAGACAGTGTAAATCTTACAGATCAACACTTCAAGTTCCTGCATTGTGTTAACAGGATTCACACATATTTCAACCATGAAAACCTGCATTGGTCTTACATTCATTAAACTGATTAAAGTAGACATGGATTATGAAACAGTGTTGGGGATTTTAAAAATTTTGGTTTACTAATGTATGTATTACTCAACATTCACATATGCAGGAGTTTTCTGTAAGATGTTTCTAGAAGCTTTGCATATAACAGAAAAATGTGTAGTCCCCCATAGCCTAAGCGCTATCGGTGTTAATGCACCACGGCCATGCATGATGTATAAAAATCGCTGCTGTATAAGTTACCAAACATATAGAAATCTTCCATATGTAATGTGCAATATTACATGAATTACTGAAATAGCATTTTAAATAATAGGCCATGCTGGGATTTGAGCCCACACACAGGCAAACAACATTCAATGTGTTATATTGCTTAGCCAATTGATCTATGGGACATCACAGCTTGTTAGATGTTTTAAAGGCAAATACAGTCCTATGTAAAGTTAACACTGGCCTAGTGAAGTTGAGGATAACTTCAGAATGCCTCAACAAGTGAATGTTAACTTTAATGAGTAGAAGAAAATTTACTACATGTAAAATATTATGATTGATACAGATACCCATGGAATACACTTGAAACACAAGGTATCACATAAGCAGATATATGATAATGTACATATGAAACTTACTGTAGGTACCTGGGGGCTGACTTTGGACCTATACAACCTTCCGGCAAAGATCCTCTGCATCCCTTCGATGTAGGCCATCACCACAGTGGCTTTATAGGTGAATGCTAGGCTAGCTGCATTGAAGGGACATTTTAAGTTTAGTCAATAATCCAAGGTGAGAATCAGACACTGCACCTTATGCTTATGAGGTGAATGCTGTAACCATTATGCAAAACCTCTCAGACCTGCATGCCAGTCTGGTCTATCCCAGTTCATTTGTGTTGTTCCATCACAGTCCATTTCCAGATACAAAGTAGTGGGATGTGCTTACATCTTCTGCTCATGTCTGGCATAGAGAGTGAGCATCTCTATTGTCTACTTGTTTCTCCAGTTCAGCGTCTGGACTTGACAAATCCTACTCTCTGTTAACAAATTCACTGAAGTAGTATCACAATGCAAAAATATGACTTCCAAAGAAATGCTAACTGAGGTCTCATTCACAGGTAGCAATGGTATGATAAGAATATGTATCAATATAACATTTTAAAGTTGTTGCATATAGGATGGTGGCAAACTATTGGAGAACATTGGGCATGTGTTACAGATATTCCTTTTACTGATATCTGTTGAGCAGTTTTGCTAAGCACTGTAGCCTTACGCTGAGCTACTAGTTAATGTGTTGAGATTCAAGAACTTATACAGATGTTCACTTATGGAATTTCAAAACATTGAATGTTAATGAACCTCATTAATTAGGTATGGTGGAAATGGTATTTAAAAGCTGTGTGGGATTATTTAATTGCACTCTGTGATACAGCTGAATTAGAGCTGAACTAGAGACAGCTTTCAAAGGTACTCTGTCACATGCTTACATTACTATGGATGAATACAGTACTATTATCACATACTTATCTTCACAATAACAACTGAAACATGTTTTCATGCATATGTTGTTTGAAATTCTCTGCACTACAATCTGTCAGTTTTCAAATACTGTTGTTTCACTCCCTTTTTGTATAAATGTCTGTAGATGCATTCTGTGACCTATCATGATGGTCACATTTATTTATTTATATTTATTTATTTATTTAACATTTGGTAACTGAGAAAATCTGACTTGGAACTAAGTCAATTTTCAGTGCAGGCCCGGGGAGAAATGCTCCAGATGCATGTCTTTATAACGTGGGATGAAACTGGAGAACCCAGAGGAAACCCACAAGAATGCAAGGAGGACATGCAGATTCCACACAGAAGGAACCCCAGCCAAGAATCAAACTGGAAAACCTCTTGCTTTGAGGTGACAACGCTACCGCTGCACTACTGCGCAATCCACATTTCTGATACGGTCACTGACTGTGATAATATCTAAGATGTATCCTACATTATTGAGGTAGAATTGATAGTTGTACCCTTGCTTATCATAATTTGCACTGACATGGTTTCAAATCCCACCTCTTAGGTTCATAGGTTCATAGGAAAGTACTATGCTATCGGCCCAAGGGCTAAGTAAGCCTATCCACAAGGTTCCCTGGCTTACGCCACCCAAGAAAGTTATTTTCCTGTGCCTCTGTCAAGCAGAGCCACAAAAGTGATCCCTGACATGTATTTCCTATTTTAGAAACCAAATGCTGTATCAAAAAAGTCCACCAAATAATTCACACAGTTGAGAAGAAAAAAACCTTTATATAACACGCAAAGCTTTCAGGTTACACACCCTTCCTCAATGCTTAATCAGAAGAAAAAAACCTTTATATAACACGCAAAGCTTTCAGGTTACACACCCTTCCTCAATGCTTAATCAGGTTACACACCCTTCCTCAATGCTTAATTGAGCATTGAGGAAGGGTGTGTAACCTGAAAGCTTTGCGTGTTATATAAAGGTTTTTTTCTTCTCAACGGTGTGAATTATTTGATGTATTTCCTATTTCCCATTGACTCATCAAGATTTTTCTTGAAGAGTGCTAATAAGGAACTTTGTTTGACATAAATGGGTAGCTTGTTCCAGAGTATGGGAAGTCTCTGGGACAGGAATCTATCCCTCCAGCATGTCCTGTTTATTTTGGTGACAAGGTTTAGGTCCCTAAAGCATGTAGCTTGGAGGGATTAGGATTTATTTATATGTAGTATGTCCAGCAGCTCTGGATTTGACATGGCTTTATATGTTAGGCCGAAATCACCTCAGAATAGGCAATATGCGACGGAGTAAATCTGGAGTTTTTTTAGATGGTCAGTGTAGGGCATCTGTTTGAGGCCAGTAATCCTCTTTGTGAGGTACTTCTGAGGCCTTTTCAGCTGCTGCAGATGTCTTGTGAGGTACATTCCAATAGGGGCATTGTACTCTATAATGGGTCTAATGAGTGTCAAGTAGAGGGGAACAATTAACTCTTTTTTCCTGGATGAGAACCCTTTTGTGATGAGGTGTGCCACGTAGAAGGAGTTCCTCACTACTGTGGTGATGTGATTATCAAAGGAGAGACTACTGTCCACCTAGGTCCCAAGGTCTCTTAACCCACATTCAGCATTAAGTAGACTGCTGCCTATGTGATAGTTCATGGGTGCAGAGTTTTTACCAAAGGGGATGACAATGCACATTTTGGCATTGAGCTTGAGGCCATGGGTCTGACACCAGGCATCTGTCTCAGTGAAGCCCTTCTGTAGGATGTTCACATCATTTGGGGACTCGACTATGGCTCCTAGTTTGCAGTCATCTGCAAACTTCATTAGCCAAAGGCCTTCTGTGTTTGCCTGTACTTCAGAGAAGTAGATACCAAACAGGAGAGGTTCTAGGACTGAACCCTGTGGTACTCCACTTGTCAATGGTTTGAAGTCAGATTTGGAGTCTGCAACTTTTACATTGTGGGTTCTGTCAGTGAGCCAGTTAGCAACCCATCTTGAGACATAGGGATTTATACCTAGTTTAGTGAGTTTAGCTATAATTCCAGAATGAGGGATGGTGTTGAAAGCCTTGCTGAGGTCAAGATAGGCTGTGTGAACCACCTTACTCTCATCTACAGCTTTGGTGACTGCCTCAAAAAGTTGATCAGGTTCAAGAGGCATGATCTGCCTTTCACAAACCTGAACTTGGTGGGGTCCAGAGTTTGGAGGTTACCAATCTCTTTGTTTATGATGGTACGTTCCATGGCCGTACAGACCAGGCTCGTCAGGTTAATAGGGTGATAGCTCTCGGGATCAGTGCTGGCTCCCCTTTTGTGGAGTGTGATAACTGTTGCTGTGTGCCTTTCAGTGGATACAAAGCCTGACATGAGGCTATGATGGAACATGGTGCTTAGGTGGGGAGCCAGTTCGTTCTGAAGTTCATGTAAAATGCAGCCAGGGATGTTGTCTGGTCCCATGGATGCTGTGTTTTTGGCTTTAGAGAGTGCAGCTTTTACCTGCGTAGTTATGATTACAGGGACTCTGCATTCTTCCTGTATAGATATGGGCCCATTAGTGGGTGAGAGGGGGGTAAAGTTAGCACTGAACCTATATTTCAGGATGTTGGCAATATCAGTTGGTTCTGTAATTTTCATGCCATTGTGCTGTAACTCAGAGCAGATCTGGGTGTTGCCATTGAGATTCTTGACATAGCTATAGAATGCTTTGTGATTATTCCTAGAATCAGTGGGGATTTTGTTTTCTTAGCTAGCTTTGGAGGATTTTATAAGGGATCTTAGCTTCTTACTGAGGCTGACCAGGGAGCTCTTCCACTCATGGGATTTTACTCTCTTTTGCAACAGTTTCTTCCTTCTGTTGTAGAGTTTGTTTATGGCAGGTGACCACTAGATTGGCTTCCTTTTTTGTAGGATAGCATCTTGGTTCTGTTTGGGAGAGCACGTTCCATGCACTTGTGTAAGTGCTTATAGAGTGCATTTGTGTAGGATTCAGCAGTCATAACTGTATTGTCCATCTGCGTGGGTGTCATAAAGCTCGCCACTTTTGTCTTAAGAAGCATGAAGTTGGCTTTGGAGAAATTTTTTACCATGGCTTCCTTAATGGGGAGTGGGGGCAGGCTGTGGGTATCTAGATTGATTAGTTTATGGTCAGATCTGACCAACAAGGAGTTGACTTCAGGTGTGGAACACCAGTCACTCATGTTAGTAATGACTAGGTCTAGGATATTGTTGCCCCTGGTAGGGTGTGGATAAGTTGATCCACGGCATTGGAATTTATGAATTCCAAAAAGCGTTGAGCAAAGGAGTTGGTACATGAGTAGTTTTCCCAGTTAATGGTGGGGGTAGTTGAAATCGCCCATTATTAAGGTGTTTGGTTGAGCCCTAATATTTTCCAGTATATCAATAAAAGAGGAGTGGGAATCCTGGGGCATGGTGGGGGATCTCTAGCAAGCTACAATTTGGATTGCAGTTTTGCCCAGAGTAAGTTGCACTTGGATAACCTCAGATGCATTATGCTGAGCAACTAGCATGGAGGTGTGGATATCCTTAATGAATATGGACACACCTCTACCTTTGGTGTTCCAGTCCAGGTTAGGTGGAAGAAAAGTGTGGTATGAGTTATAGCCTGGTAATGCAGTGGTGCTCTCTGGAGCCATGAACCAGATCTCAGTCACTGCACAGATATTGATGCTCTCCATTTTAAGGAGTGCCTCGAGGGAGTGCATTTTGAGATTTACTCTTCTAGCATTGAGTAGCATTACCCTCAGTTTTTGCTTGCCTGTTCCTGTTATGGTGGTGAATTTGTCATTTGAACCTTGCCTAAAAAAGGCACTAGAGGGGTGGCAAGAGCCTTAGGCAGTATCCAGAATCCCAGGTGTGACAGGTGCAGGCCATCTCTGGCAAAGCATTGTGGTCTGTCGACCATGTCATCCCAGGCAGACAGATACTGGATCCCCTTAGAATGACACCAGCATCTTAGCCAATTGTTGAAGTCGATCATTTTGTTCTTGTACTGTGGTATCATTCTGGGTGATGGCAGGATGCTACTCAGGGCTAGGGCTATACCTGCCTGGACTACAAGGTTGGAGAGCTCTTGCATGTCTCGGGAGGTACGTCTCAGGTCATACACACCAACATGGACAATGACAGTGTCATATTTGTACTTGTTGTGGAGTGAACTGAGTGCATGTGGGTTATGTGGCGGATCCTGCCACCTGACAGGAAGCTGACAGTAACCTTCTCCTTGTTTAGCCTGGTGAGTGGGACATTAGTGTGCCTGACTATAGAGTCACCTATGACTAGTGTGTTGGGTACATTGGTTTGCCTTATGGGCTGTTATTGAGTGGCACACTGAGTCTGTGGGCAATGTGTCATCTGGGTTGTGTTGGGGGGTGGAGTTTGCTTGCATTTCTGCTTTGGAGGTCTCTGTTGCTTGAGCAGATTATTACTTGAGAGTGTTCGCTAATGTTTTTGTGTTTCTATGTGTGGAATTTGGTGGTGTAGGTTTAGTAGGACTATGTGATGAGTGTGGTGTGGTGCAAGTGTTTACCGTCTCCTCTTAACTGTCAAGTTCAGACTTGGTTGGAGAGAGCTTTACCTCCAGTTTGGCTAGATAAGTGCATCTCTCACAGGTTGTAGTGTTGGGTGGTAGGAGGAGAGGGTTGTCTGTGTACATGAGGCAATTGCTACATTGCCCCAAGATGCCCAGATTCATCAGATAGACAGGAGAGAACACTAGGAGCTGACCCTTGGACATGCCTGAATAAAAAAAAAAACTATTTTCCCCTAGACAGCATATATGACCTGTGCAATCTTGTTGAATGGATTGATTGCTGTGCACATTCATGCCTATGATGTTAGGGTATATGGATCAGCTCTTAAGACATTGTTTTAATATTCACTCCGGTTGTCTGTACATGACACTGGTATACAAGACATAGATTGTTTTGCATAGCTATGCAGTGTAAATGAGAGGTGAGCCTTTTATTTAAATATGCTTTTAACACTATCATGTCAATATATGATCCCCTAAAGTAACTCTAAGATGTGCATATCACCCTGTCTTCCAGATGCTGAACCACAGTATGAAGAGCAATTTCTCGCACAGAACAAAATATGTTATAATATAGGCTCTATGCCAGCATGGACACAACCTGCTTTGATGGATGGGCAATACTATGAGGAGGAATCAAGTGTGAACAAATCTAACACATATGCTACAGCCCATGGGTGGACACAATAAATCTGGGCACGCCTGCCATTGACATTACCATGACTTGATCTCTCATGCATACAACAGACTCTGCCACAATTTGAGTGCAAGGAATGCCACTAGAGGTGGGAAACAATTGTCTCTCCTGGATGAAATAATCATGTTCCTGGCATCCCATCATACCACCTACCAGGATCATTGAATACTCAGAGAAGGTATTAAGGTAGGTTTTCCATGATGTACAAGTAAATTTAATGTTCACGAGTAGTGCAGCATACAGCAGTTCTCATTGAAGGGCACTATTGCACAATTTATATTATATTATTATATTCGTGTAACAACAGCAGAACTATGTCATGGATATGGCAGCACACTTGATGTAGATGCACAATTATGCATTATAGCATGTTATCTTAACAACACAGTACATACATAACACTGTCGGTAACATATGTAATGCTGTGTTTTTCACTTGCATAGACTCATCAACATCTGAACATCGGCTACACATGTCACACACATTTTTCATATACTATTAGTTTAATCCATAGCTGCTGTGTGTCTCTGCCTCTTGGTATGACTGTGGAGTATATTTATATCTAATTGTTTATCATTTTAACCTACAGACACATCATCACAAAACATGGGTCAGGAAGCATCTGCTACAGGCTGATCTGTTAAGGATGTTCATTCTGTTGCTATTGTACAGCGCTGTCTAGCATACCTGTGATCTATTATATTAATGTTGGCTTCTTCCCAACACAGGTATATCTGCTTGATGTGTGCACTGTATGTCATGTAAGTGTTTCCATATCCTGCTTGCATGATCTAGAGATACTGTATGTCTCTGTCTCCTGTTATAACTGTTGGTTACAGTCATATGTTTATTTGCTTGACATTTTATAGTATAGGGTCTGCTTTATGTCAGATAATATGCTCCCTAACCAGGGGGAGTATATGTGGCATGGCAGTCTATATGTTTGCTACTGTTTTCTAGCAATAATCACCTATGACCATCTGCTATGTAAATATCTTATTTGCTGTGTGCTATACCTCAGTTTTAATGCTATGTCATGCCTTGTATGAGCTTACTATTAAGTGGTGTACTTTTATTTTTATATGACAGTGCCATGTTTACCCTCACCATCAGTGGTGGAGTCAGGTGTGGACACGCCAAGTAGGTTTTGTTACTTGTAATGACATTATCTGTTACACCTGATTAATTTTCAACTGACATGGCATATCTCTATTATGTAGGGTCCCTAAACCACCCACATGAATAACAATATGGTAAGTGCAGATAATCATTAACAGTGTTGTTATATGTTATCCAAATGTCAGTACTATGCTGCATTATTTGACTTCTGTGAATGTGTATGATATGTGTCATCTATTTCTTTTTGCAGCACTTCCACTAGCTATCTCCACTAGTAGCCCTTCCACAGATCATAAGGTGATGTGCCTCACTTTGATAGTATGGCCAATGGCTCATCGGTCATTGCAGTGGGTTAATTGCCCAGTCCAGAAGGTGGAACTTATGTGGTTCATGGTCTAGTCTCTGATAGAGATGATAATGTGGCCGGACATTCTGATGATGTGGGGACATCAGATGACAGACATGATGATGATGATGACCATGAACTGCTGTCCCATGTAGATACTGGTAATGATGCTGAATCTTCTACACAATGAATCACTACTGTCAGTTGACTACAAGTAAGAGTGTTGATGATGGGCATGGACATGTGTCAGAAGGTGTCTACCTACTATTACAGGCAAATGAACATTCACAGCAAATTCATGGCTCTGACCTGCAGACACTTGCTCATGCTACCATTTGTGTAGCAAACCAGGTGCATGTGTTACATGAAGGTTAGATGCATAAACATGGAGAAGTCATGTTACAATTGACTGCACACCATGACAGTGTAGTATATGCTGCACACTCTGTTGAAATCCTTGTTATTCTGGTGCTAGAGCAGTTCCATAGTATGAATCAGGTGTTATATGCCCAAACTATACTGAGCAGATTACCACCAGTGGGGAGAGGCAGACTCCCTCTCATTAGACCCACACATGGTACTAAGACTTAAATGCATGTGCTGTAGTGTGCATGCACATCAGCTGTTGGTCCCTAGCTGTAAGCCCAGAAGTCATATCCAGATACATCACACTACTGCTCCTAACCCACAATGTGTCCTACAAAACTAGTGTCACCACAAGCAGCTCCTCAGTACAGTACCATGGGCCAAGTATTTCCAGATGTGGCAGGGGCAGCCAGGACCATAATTCTAGCCATCAGCATGGGTGCCATAGACTGCATTAGAGTAACACTGACAGTTGAGCCAGTGTGTGTCTTGTGTCATTCTTGCCATGTTACACTGATGACTGCTGTACAGACCAATGACTAATAAATATGTAGGTGTTTTTTCAAATCTCTGATGCGACATAGTTTTTCTGATCTTTATTTTTTGTTTTGACATAGGTGAGACTAGCTTATAGTTGTGATAAGTAGTACTTATTTTTCATTATAATGTTAGTACAGTGGTTGACAGCAACAATGCTCTATGTGACAATCTCCATGCTTCTATGCTACCATCTCCTGCTAGATGACTTATAGCACATATTTACATGATTAACTAACTGTTATCTTAGTCATTCCACATTGATTGATACATTATACATTCCCTTGTTGCCTGCCTTTCCTACATGTGCAGATAGCCTTCTGTATACACACACACACACACACACACACACACACACACACACACACACACACATACATATATATAGGTACCCTATTATATGATCGAAGACGCATTCTTTCAAATGCGTCTTGATCGAACTTGAAAGCACGAAACGGCAAAATGCTGAAATGACATATAAGAAAATTCTTTCCCTGGGAAAGAAATCACTTGGCCACCTTCATTATTTTGCCATTTTCGTCACTGTAGTGCGATCTCAGAGTTGGTATATTTAAGTAGGGGAGGTGTGGGGGATGTAATGTTTTAAAGTTTTTTTTTTTCTTTTTTGGAACAGCATTTTTTTTCCCTGGGAAAAAAATCGCTGTTCTAAGTGTTCGGGATTGGAAGCTTTTGCTTACATGAGGTCAATAAATCAATGTTCGCTTTTTTAAGCATTTGCTGATTTAATATAGACCCTATATCTATATAGATGCCTAGACAGATAGATGTAGCTATAGATATAGATATAGATATAGATATTGATATATACCTATGTTGCTGTATCTACAGCATTGCTGCATGTCCTATGACTCCTGGCATTGATGTTATGCATGGCTGAACATATTCTTAACTCTAACTGAGTTTTGCAGCAATAACCCGTGCATCAAAGCATTGCCTTAGGTTTGACTTTCCATGTCAGGCACAGGATATGATGCAATTTTATCTATTTTGTCTGGTCTTTAGGATGTTTGTAGTTATGCATGCTGCTGTATGCTGTTTACTGTGTTGTACCACACTACTACACATCACACTGTGCTATATGTGATGCATCAGTATTAGTGTACATTTGTGCTGATACATTCCCATACACTGCATGGACCTAGAATTTTTGTGGTACTATTTTACTGCTACCTTCCCTTGCTAGTTATTTGCATGATTATAACATACCTATGCTATTACAATTTCAGTTGTACACACCTCATGCATACCACACATTTGACTGTGTTATCCCATTTGATGATTTACCTCATTGAGAGACTTCCTGTCATGATGTTCCTCTGTATACATCCAGATATGTTTCTTGCTGAGTATTCTGTATATTTCCTTACAGGTACATCATATGCTTCTGTTCTGTATAATGTTCAATGTACACAACTGATGGTGTACTTCTATCATTTGTGCTCTGTGCTGCCATTGTGGGGCAACACATGAACATGGTTTACTATGTGTGCATCTGTAGATGTGGCTGGTCATGACAAAAAGGGTGTGTCAGATGCTGCTGAGCTGCTTGAGCTAGGATATATACCCACATTTTCCATCAACTACCCCTATTTCTTCTCACCCTTGTGTCCTACTATCATCCTGTGACAGCTCTAATAGCTTAATATCAGACATCTGGGGTTCTTGGGGTAGGGCACCACACCTGCATCTGGTAGGCTGACATGCTTTGATGTTTTCATATTGCGAAGCGTGGCACACACTCTGACCATCTGTGATGCTTTTCCTGGTGTGTATTGTAGTGCACTTCCAGATGTGTCCAGACATTTGAATCTTGCTTTTACTATGCTAAATACATGTTCAATGGTGTTTTTTTTGCTTCAGTGTGTGCTCTGCTGTATGCATACTCAGTAGGGGTTGATGGAGATCTGTATGGTATCATTAATCTAAGCTCCTGTATATAATACCAATCATCTGTTTTCAGAGGGGTGAGAAAAAGTATTTGATCATCTTGCTTTCTGTGCCAATGTCTGGATACTTCTTATCGTCTAGCCATGGGCATGTAGTTACTTTGTAGGAGTTCCTCGAGTATTTCACCATGTTGGATAGTAGACCTAAGGGCACATTACCTCTATATTCCTGCATCATGCACACTTCCGGGCTGAGTTGCCATGATAAGTAATTAGGCCATCTGCAGAGCACACCACCTGACAATTGGGCAATTGCTATTCTTTTGAATTGATGTACTGTTCAACCCCAGATGGGATTTGACTGGGATGTGGGTGCAGTCTATTGCATGAAGGTTATGAAGGAAGTTTACTGTGGCATAGAACTGCTGCATGTCATTTCTGCAATGCATGTCTGTTATTTGGAAGTGGATATATTCATCCACCTTGGTGCATATTGCTGCCAGAAACTGTGCAAGAATGCAACTGGCAGCTGTCTGGAGCACTCCTACATCATCTTCCATATGCTGTTGAAATGTCCCAGAGGCTGGTATACCTAGACTTAGGCACTCTTTTATTTATACTGGTACTGGATTACATCACAGACTACGAGTATACATGTATGGTGCACACATCCTGTACCCACTTTCTATTTAATCTGTATCTATCTATTATTTCACGTTCAAAGAGGTGGGTAAATCAAGCCTGCCATAGTGCATTTTATTTATTTATTTTACATTTGTTGACCGGGCTAGTCTAACTGGATATATGCGAACGGTACAATGAAGGTTGTCTTTAACCTCTTGCCAGGACTCAAGATAATCCACCGATGAAATTTGGTCCAAAAAGATTTTATTGCACAAAGCCCACTGGCTAAAAATGTACCAAAAAAGATAGTACACAAATACGTAGGCAAACACGTAAAATACGAAAAACATATATTTTAACTAGTGTAGATTAAGCGCTTTCATCTCCTGTTCAGGAGACTTCTTCAGAATCAATCTTTTACTACATTTCCTTTTATTTATACAATTGTAAAACTTTCAAAAAACTTTTTAGACTGTGTTGATTGGCTGGTTTGGAATGACACTTTGTGCTTTGCTTTTTGTAGTTTTCGATACTTAGCTGCAGGCCCTGTTGTCACTTCCTGTACAGTGGAGACCGGAAGTTTTATGGTTTATTTTCTTGTCTTTGGTTACTAACTGGATATATGTCCATTTTCAGTAGAGGCCCGGGGAGATAAGCTCCAAGACATGGTACAATACAATAATACAAGTACAAACAATAAAAAAAAAATCAAATCAAATATTCTAATAAAAATAGAAATTATCCTAATAAATAAAAAAAAATCATCAACAATGGTAATGTGTATTACAGCATAGAGTTTGTAACAGGATGTAGCAGTGAGGTAAAAAGTCATAAACAGTGCAAATTGAAAGTACAGAGACATAATGCAGGTTAAGTCAGAAGTAGATAAACAGGAATTATCATAGTAAAAAAAATGGTCTGGATGCATCAAATAGCATCTGAATTATTTCTAAGTTATGTTTGTGGAATCCACAGGATTTTCTATGAATTGGGAAAAAATAGTCACGTTAAAATTAAGCACATATGACCTCTGGCCAAGTGCTTTCAGAAGGTTGTCAGCGAAGTATTGTGTTGCATTTGCATTGTGCTTTGGAATTTGGTGGGTGTATGCAGAGTTTACAATTATCCTATGATGAATAGATAATTATGTGGTCTTGTTTTAGTGCACATTATGAAACTGTGCATGCCACTGATGCACTGATGTCTTCCTTTAGCGTGCTGTGCTGTCCACAACTTTCTTTTGGAATCCAGACCATTTTTATACAAGTACATTCAGTGGCAACAATTACACATTTCTCTAGCATTATAACAATATTTTTACAGGGTTGCAAACTGTTAAGTTGAGAAAGTTGAGAAAATGGCTTTGCTCTTTTACAGAATTCATGTAACATATGTATTAATGCATTAAATTAATAACACACTTAATAATGCTAACATATAGCCCCTTTGTGGTGTAAACATTGTCTCTAGGTGAATTGATCAAATTGTTTGATGTTCATGTGACATCTCAATCTCATGCAAAAATTTGGAAAAGAGGAATGGTAATGAAGGCAACAAATGTTAATGCTGCTATGAAAATTACAGAATTAAATAATGACATATAAGAAATGCGTTGAAGTAATATTTTGCTAGAAGCCATTAGGGACTTGTTTACTTTCTAGAGTAAAGATATAGGTGTAGAAAAATGGCACATTGCAAGCAGAAAAATTAGAATATCTGTCTACATACTTTATTATGCATGTATAATTTGAGTTGGAATCAACTGAAAGGTGATAGCTCATCTACTTTAACTGAATAAAATTACCTTTGTTGCTTCCCAGTGTAACTTTAATCACCAAAGATGCCGTAAAGTGTTTGCAGTTTTACATTTCTGTATGTCAGAGGCTGCTGGTTAACACTGTTAAAGGTGCAAAATATTGTCTGTGGGTTGCATTTAATATATGTAAAATAAATAAAATAAATTATTTTGTCATACTTTAATAAGTACAAAGTGGCACCATGACTTATAGTGTATCACTTGACTGCATATTGTATTCATTTGGTTGTAGAGGTTTGTTAGTACAGATCTCTATAACATCCACACTTTTTCTTTCTATATTTAGTGGTTGTCATATGTGTAGAGAGGGGCATACCAAACTCAGTCAAATGGTAGAGCTGCAATTCAAAACTTGGGCAAGCTATGAATTGCTAAATGTTCAAAACAATGGCACTTCATTCATTTCACATGTATATACCCACACACACACACACACACACACACACACACACACACACACACACACACACACACACACACACACACACACACACACACACACACACACACACACACACACACACACACACGCACACACACGCACACACACGCACACACAGAGACAGCATCCCTCCTTCTCTGTGCAATCCAGCAATTAAAATATTAAAATAAGTAATGGTACCAATGCTCCAAACAGAACAAATGTTGAACCCCTAGGTACTTTGAATATACAAATAATAGCACTACTGTGCTCTCTTTGAATATACAAATAATAGCACTATTTTGTTCTCTTTGACACAGAAGGTTTACAAGCAGTTGATCTAGGTTAAAGTACTAGCCCTAGCACTAGAGTAGCCATATTGGGTTAGCACAGTGGCTCATTGCACAGTAGATGGTGTTGCTGCTTCACAGTAAGGGGCTCAATGGTTCGATTCTTGGTCAAAATCCCTTCTGTGTGGAGTGTGCTTGTCCTCCCTGCAATTGTTTGTGTTGTCTCTGGGAGATCTGGTTTCCTCCCACTTTCCAAAAGCATGCAGTTGGTTTGGAGGTTCTAACATGCCCATCAGTGTAAATATAAATCTGTATGTGGGGTATGGAATAACAGCTGTGGCAGGCCTATCCACCTAGCAGTGTGAACACTGGCTTTTGATGACTCTCAGTGTTTAAGTGACACCCTGGCCCCATGTACAAAAAGTAGTGATGGATGTAGAGGGGAATGATGAGGTGTTGCCTCCTTTCCTTTTCAATGGGGGAAGCGAAGGGGCAGGTCATAGGACAGTTCTTTCTGATGGAGACTAGGGAAGTAGAGGGAAGTAGAGGGCATGTGTATTGGAGGGGCTACATCACTAACAGAAATATTTGGCAACTACTTGTTACATTTATTATATACTTCTTCCCACAGGTACCCAACAACACATATAGGGAATGTTCATGTAGTACAGAAACCCCCTGGTGGCTGTCTGAATGACTGCCATGCAAACATGAGCTCTTACCTTTTACTTACAGTTCAACTGGGCAGAGGTATAGGGATTAGCCAGGTGATCTGCAGGTACAGAGGTAGCTCAAAATCAAATATAAAATATAATTTTATTTATTTTGTTGAACTGGAAAGTCCAATTGGGCATTGCTCATTTTCACATAAAGATAAGTGAGAAAATCTCTATAAAATTACATTGTATATAATCATTAAAATTTGCAGCAGAGTTTAAAAATAAGTTAATTGAGAGCATTTTATACAAGTATAATCAGTGACAACAATTTTACAGTTCTATAACTTTATATTATACAATGATAGCTCATTACTATTCATAAACATGCATGCTGATTGGTCAACCCAACCAGTGTGCCCATTGTAAATTGAGCATATACTAACAGAAAGAAGTCCAGTCACTGAAGTACCACTGAGCAACCAGACTTTCTTATATTAGTATATGCTATGGAGGCATATATCTCAACTGTCCAGATTTTCACAGAATGTCCAGATTTTGCCTCATGTTTTTGGTTTGTTTCTCATAAATTTGGTAGTTTTCTGGCAAATCACTGAGGAGTGAAGTCATTAAATGACACTAATTTCAGTTTCAGACTTCATATCTTTCAGACAATGCACAATAACTTTCTAAGTTTATAAAAGCAAAATTTACAATTGATCCCTATTTTGCAAATTTTTCCCCAATTATTTAAGGCTTTGTCCACATTTTTTGAGCTAAGAGGTTACGAGTTACACATGGTGGGAAGAGAAAATACAAGGAAAATCAGGTATATTCCACAAAACTAAACAAACAGACCTAATTTAACTTGTGTTTTTGTCCTGTCTCTCTCATACCTCTAAACTGTCCATAATTTATAATTTTAATAAAAAAACAAAAAAAAAAAAGGAGATTTTCCTTTCTTCATTGCTTGTTTTCAAGTATGAGGATGTAAATCCCATACCCATGCACAGTACATCAACAAAAGAAAGAGGAAACAACATTTAGGAACACTATGGTGCTGTTATACAAAGACATTCCCATAGATTCAGCAAGCCCTGCACAGTGTGCAGGACTAGTGCAGGAGCTCCAGCAGGCAATATGTCTGCCGTGCGATCCAAGAATAAGCTGTAGGGATGTGCATGAGCACTCCTACATTACTCCTGCACGGACTCAGCCCCTATATGCAAACTACTCCATTTTCAGGAGAAATCCATGCAAATGAGGTGAATTTGCAATCCACGAAGCTGGAAGCCGGCCGTGCAGGACTATTGTAATCTGCAGAAATGTACTCCGCCAGTAATGGAGTACATTTCTGCAAACTACAAAACAGAACCATGACAGCTCCAAATAAAGGGTGGATATTATGTGGTAAGCATGTCGATAGCCAAGTATAAGGCCATTGGCATGGAAAACAGTTGCAAAAATAAAAAAATCAGCTTTCATTTTTTTTTTAGACAATCTCAGCTGTTTAAGCGTAGGACAGCAGCACGCGAAAGGGATCGGGTGAAAAATAAGAAAAAAAAAACTAAAATAAACATTCTAACCAAAATCACTGTTTTGCCGTTATACTCAATGTCAGGCAGAAGACAACATGGCCAGTGAATAGTGGTTGCTAAGGGGGGGAGGCTCAGTGTGGGACTATAACTATGCATCAGCAGGCAATCCTATGCCAATGAGGGGAATGATACTGAATCCCAGATTTCCCCTGCATGCTAGTCAGCACCCAACAGTGTAAGAGCAGGAATAGATTGGTGCCAGCCTATGAGTTAGCTGACATCACAGGGGTGTGTGTCAGGCATACTTTAAGAGGATTGGAGCCCTGTGGCTCGGATTTGACCTTAGCTTACCATAGCTAAGCAAGGGGGTGTGTCTGAGGCTGCCTAGCACTCTTTACATTGCCTAAGCGGGTGTGAGCGCAGCGCACCGGGTTTTAAAGGGAAAAAAAAGTAAATCAGGAAATAACAGATCTGTGCACATTTGAGCACTGTGTTTGTGCGGTGTGCTCCCAGACTTAAACAGGAAGGCAATGGGAAGGAAAAACAGCAGTAGGAAGGTAATCTAGGAGAACTAGCATAGCTAGCAGATGAAATATATCAGATTCAGCCAATTACACAGACAGCAGCCCAGCCCATAACACTACTATACACTATGCAAACACTTTTCCCTCTGGTTTATCCCACATACTCTACACCACCGGTGTATACAAGCTGGGAATTTTTAACAAACAAAATAAATAAAATGATAAGGGGCTGCAGCAGCTATCAGACATCAACATGTGGAAGAGGCTGTGGGTGGTGAGGATGAGAATGCTGCCGACCAACCCACAGTGAGGGGATGGAGAAGGGTGTACAGACCCAGGGTAACCTACCAGGGGCTACATGAGCTGGAGATAGTGGAGCACTATAGGGTGGACAGGGACCTTCTGCAGCAAATTATTGAGCTGTGCCGGCCACACCTGACACACAGAACTGACAGAGGGGAACCCATCCCAGTGGATACCAAGGTATATGTAAGCCTAGGAATACTAGCCACAGGTATTTCCCAAAGCCCATCTGGGGATATCATGGGGATCTCTCAGGCATCAGCATCCAGGGTATTCCACCAGTTCCTGGATGCCATGTCAGCACATGCCGGTGAGCACGTATATTTCCTCAGCACCCGTGAGGTGTTGGCCAGTAATATGCGTCTCTTCCACCAAATAGCAGATCACCCTAAGGTGGTGGGTGCTATAGACTGCATGCACATATGCATCAAAGCAGCACATGGTGAGTGGGGTAGGGTCTACATCAACCGCAAGGGCTTCCTTGCTATCAACTGCTAGGTCATGTTCAATGCCCAGGGCATTATAATGAATGTGTGTGCTAGCTGCCCTGGAAGCTATTACGATTCCCACATCTGGCATCTGATACAGCTGTACCAGAGATTTGCCAATAGGGACATCCCTTTCGGGCACCTAGTGGGGAAGCTGGCTATGCAATAGAGCCTTGGCTGATGACACCCATCAGAAATGCATACACACCTGAACAAGAACTCCATAATGAGGCACACTCACAGACCAGAATCATAATAGACCATGTGTTTGGGATGCTCAAGTCTTGGTTCCAGTGCCTGGATACATCCAGTGGAGCCTTGCAGTACTCACCACCTACATATACCCAAATTGTTATTGTATGTGCCATGCTACACAATATGATCCTGTGGAAATAGCTGCAGCAGTAACAGTATGGACAGGGCCACACAGCCCTCCACCAATGTCAAGACCTGCACAGGCACAGAATTACTCAAAGGATGAACAACCTGAGCCTGCCGCAGTAGGCAGATGGAGGCATGCCCAGTATGCCCTGGCCTTGGCAAAGAGGCAATGCATAGCACATACACTGACATAGTAGAGACCCATGGAATTACACCTCTCTCTGACTCACACATACAGTGAAAGGGATGCCAAACACTACCTGTGCTCAACCATGAATAGGGAGTGTACTATCTGCATCCAACATAGGCAGCCCTCCAGCACCATCCTCATTACTGGCACACCCACAAGGTAAGTCACTCTCCTTACCAATTGCTGATTGGAGTAGTATGTGTTGTTACTTGCATCCCTGGTATGGATGTGAGCATGCAAGGGAATTGGGTGGCTGAATGGGATGCCAGCAGATAGTAGACACCTATAGTGGCAGCATGAGATCTGTAACAAATACTGGTGTCACCATAGTAGTCAGTACTACACATGGTGACACATGTGAGTCCATATGACATGCTCATGCCAGTCAGGAAGGTTCATATACCTAACAACACTCTCAGCCAGCAGGTCAGGTGTAGACAATCACAAACAAAGGCTGTGCCAAGGCCTCTGAATGATGCCTATGGGTAACCCCCTCCAGGCCTCCACAGACAGACTACATCAGGTCAGGCAGTGGGATGTTAGTTCTGAAGGGTATGAAGTCAGAAACTATGTAGGTCAATCAAACCTAAGACATGTAGTACACTGATATGCCTCTAGTCAGCATGATAGATTAGAATACAGGATGAAATGGAGTATCTGACATACCAGTGCAGTCATAGCAAATGTGTATAAGTGTCAGGTGTGCCACTCAAGCCTATGTAGAAATGTAGAAACAGTCAGGTGTGCTCCCTCCCCTAATCCTGCATAGAAATGTAGTAACAGTCAGGTATTCCCCCTCCCCCAATCCTGCGTAGAAATGTAGTAACAGTCAGGTGTGCCCCCAACCCCCAATCCTGTGTAGAAATGTAGAAACAGTCAGGTGTGCCCCCCTAACCCTACTTTGAAATGTAGTAATGGTCTGGCATGCCCTCCAATCCGATCTACACACATCGTAACGGTTAGATGTGACCCCGCCAAATCCTATGTAGAACTCTAGTAACAGTCAGGTGTGCCCCCCTATCCAGTGTAGCAGTGTAGAAACAGTCAGGTGTACCCCCAATTCTATGTAGATATGTAGTAACAGTCAGGTGTGCTCCCCAATCCTATGTAGACATGTAGTAACAGTCAGGTGTGCCCTCCCCAATCCTATGTAGAAATGTAGTAACATGTTTGTGTAGGTATAATACCAGTGGAGCACAGATGCTCAGAGGTGGCCAAGGTAGCAGGATAGATTGTAGCATTTGTACAATATGCAGGTATGTGTGTGTTAGGTTGGTGTGTGTTTCATATTGTGTGAGAGTGGTCAGTATGTATGCATGTTGAGGTATGACCTGGTGGCCATTGCCCACTATTGCTGATGACAGGGCCAAGTCCTCACAAATGCAGTGCCAAAGACAATTTCCACCAGTATAACACATGCTAGTAGTAAGCCATTGTAAATGTATGGTGGTAATATGTATCACCATCTGAAAGATCGACATGGCATGGCTGTTGGGCTAGATAAACAAGCAGTACACAGGGGAAAGTACCCCAGACATACAGTATATAATGTGTAACTGTGAAATGGACACACCCTTGGAATTGTACATACAGGTATGCATCGCATTATCTTGGCCTGTAGTAGGGAATACCAGTGTTGTCTGCCCGAGCACTTGCAGATCACAAAGGTGATATAACTGATGCACTGGGAAACAGCTGATGTACCTGCACATGCGAGCATAACTGGAATGCCCCATACATATCTGTGTATCAGATGCAAGTAGTGTCCATAGCACACATGCACCCAGCTCACTCAAACACCACCCACAGGTATCTTTCTGGTCGTATCCCTGCTGTTGGGAATTGGTACAATATGGCCCCCACCTGTATATGGCAATAGCAAAAGAATGCAGCATGCAGTGCAGGTGTCCCATGCAGGTGTGTCCCTAGCTGCAGGTAGCACCCTGCCAGCATCCACACCACCTGAGCAATACTGCTAGAAAGTATTGGCATCAACACCTAGCACACCTACCCTGTCACCCCAGGGGAATAAACTGTATGGCGGTCTTGGACTGTAGGACTGACAGAATGCAATGGCCTGCCACAGCTGGCCTGCATCACCACCATATGGCCTACAGACCTCTGCCAAAGGCCTATATCTCACATGTACTGCCAATGCATGTTATGCCATGGACACCCAAATAACAACTTAACACACTCCACATAAGCCATATGCAAGGCCATGTGGACAAACCACAGTAACATGTCCACCATGTCCCAGTGCATGAACTGTGTATCAACACCAACACACAGCTGTGATGAGGTGATAACCTTAGGGAAAATATCATAGAATGTGTGCATAATGTATGGAAGAGGATAGAATAATAGAGGGGGGTGGGAGCATGGGAACAAGATATGACACACAACTGTGTACAAACACTATCCCCTGGCTGCAAACACATAAATGGGTGGCTACAAACCTGGCCATACACCACAATAGGGGTAATGTCCTAACTTATGACCCCTGCCTCTGGGTAACCTATGTGAATCTGTACAGCTCTGAGGTATTGCCACAGCAAGATAAGGCCATACTGTCATGTCGATGGATGTGCAAGTATGAGATCCTCTGCCAGCACTGTACCAAGATGCTGAACCACATACACAGACCCAGCAACAGATATCTGCAGCTCCCCCTCCAGAATGGCATAACTTTCCATGAATATGTAGGCGTTTGCCCACAATGCCGGACACAGCTGCATTCACTCTTATTCCCCAGAACATCACTGTGAGCAAGAATGTCCACCTTCCAGTACTTAAAGACATAAAACATCACTGTGTATAGCAGTGCACATATCTGAATATCTCTGCTAACAGCAGCACCAGGTACCAGAAGCAGCACAGACACAATCACCTACAGTACACGCTATCCCTTGCACAGTTTGACCACATATTGCCAAATGATCTACAGATACCCTGCAGAAACAGTTTGCTACCTGTAGGTGTACAACACAAAGGTCTTCACTGGAGTACAAATTAACTGGAATGGATCCACACATTTGATAAAAAAAGGGCATACTGGGCATGCTCACACACTTAGAGAGAAATGAAGGCAATGTCAGACAACAACATACAGAAAGGTCATACTGGGCATGCTAACACACACAAATAAATGAAGTCCATGTCTGCAAATAACAGTGGACCATACATATCTGACAGTTGCAAATGTTAGTGCATACACTCCTCAGTATGCACCAGTCATGCTTTGCACACAAATTGGATAGGAATACAGACATATATCCAAGGGCAACACACTATAATATGCCAAAAGTAGACATACATAGATGTGTGGAAGAGAGTGACTGTGACAAAGAGCCATCCACCATGAGGCCTTTCGCACCTAGCATACAGCCAAATGGCTACAACCAAATGATGTGTAAATGTCATTCACTGTAGAAATTAGCCACTGGTATCCATCAGCATTACAGGGTTGCAAGGAGTCACTGATACAAAACACGGCTCAACAAGATACTTTTAATGTCACTTCACAAACTGATTAACACCCACACTGCACATACGTTTTCGTCCTTCTAAATTCTGACAGATTTCTGTTTGAAGAAGTCTTTAGAAGGACAAAAGCGTATGTGCAGTGTGGGCATTAATCTGTTTGGGAAGTGACATTAAATGTATCTTGCTGAGCCGTGTTTTGTATCAGTGACTCCTTGCAACCCTGAGTTTATGGTTATTGGTTGTATTCGAGGGTTGTGTCTTCTGATTTTTGGATCATCAACATTACAGACTATGTGGTGCAAGTCCTAGCTGTACAACATGACTGTACAAGGCAGTAGTCATATAGCAGCTGTATACATGTACCTATGGAATATAACCCTGCATGTGCCTGCATGTGGTGTGTCAAACTGTAGATGAATGGGTTATGGCCCATGCACACACACTGCCCTCCCCATGGCCCTACTATGACAAGCCTGCTGATGTCATCAACTTTGAAATACACCTTTGGGAATAGAGTATCCCTGTAATCTCTGTGGCACATCCTAAAACAGCGTAATGCTGTAGTCTGATTAAACTAGTTAGGTAAGAGTTCTAATCCCAGACATATAAAAGGTGAGTGTGTCTCTGTGTGTGTAGAGAGCAATGCTTTTTAGGCTAGTCAAACTCACTACAACTCAAATACACTACTTTGGCAAGGCTACTGATGTCATTCACTGTGAAATACACCTTTGGAAAAAGAAGTATCCTGGCAGTTTCGGTGGTGTGTCCTATAACTGCTTAATGCTGTAGCGTGGTAAACTAGTTAGGTAGGAGTTCTATTCACAGACATGGCAATATGTGTGTGTGTGTGTGTGTGTGTGTGTGTGTGTGTGTGTGTGTGTGTGTGTGTGCTTGTGTGTCAGTCTGTGTAGGGAACAATGCTTTTTAGGTTAGTCACACTCACTACAATCAAATGCCCTACTTTGGCAAGGCTGCTGATGTCGTTCACTGTGAAATGTACCTTTGTGAAAGGTGTAGCCCAGTATTCTCCATGACGCATCCTTTAACTGTGTAATGCTGTAGTGTGATAAACTAGTTAGGTAGGAGTTATAATCCCAGACATGGCAACTGTGTGTGTGTGTGTGTCTGTGTAGGAAGCAATGCTTTTTAGGCTAGTCACACTCAATACAATTTAAATGCCCTACTTTGGCAAGGCTACTAATGTTATTCACTGTGAAATACATCTTTGGGAAAAGTGTAGCCCAGTACTCTCCATGGTGTGTCCTGTAACTGTACAATGCTGTAGTGTGATATATTAGTTAGGTAGGAGTTCTAAGCCAAGACATGGCAACTGTGTGTGTGTCTCTGTCTGTGTAGGGAGCAATGCCTTTTAGGCTTGTCACACTCACTACAATACAAATGCCCTACTTTGGCAAGGCAGCTGATGTTATTCACTGTCAAATACACCTTTGGGAAAGTTATAGCCCAGTAATCTCTGTGTTGCATCCTATAACAGTGTAATGCTGTAGTGTGATATAGTACTTTGGTAGTGGTTCTATTCTCACACATGCCAAGTGTGAATGTTTGTGTGTTACTTTGCCTGTGTAGGGAGCAATGCATTTCAGGCTAGTCACACTCACTACAAATCAAATGCCTTACTTTGGCAAGCCTGCTGATGTCAGTCACTGTGAAATACACCTTTGGGAAAGGTGTAACCCTGTAATCTCCGTGGCGCATCCTATAACTGTGTAATGTTGTAATGTGATAAACTAGTTAGGTAGGAGTTCTAATCCCAGACATGGAAACTGTGTGTGTGTGTGTGTGTGTGTGTGTGTGTGTGTGTGTGTGTGTGTGTGTGTGTGTGTGTGTCTGTCTGTTTGTGTAGGGAGCAATGCTTTTTAGGGTAGTAACACTCACTACAATTCAAATGCCCTGCTTTAGCAGGGCTGCTGATGTCATTCATTGCGAAATACACATTTGGGAAAGGTGTAGCTCAGTAATCCCTGTGGTGCATCCTATAGCTGCATAATGCTGTAGTGTGATAAACTAGTTAGGTAGGAGCTCTAATCCCAGACATGGCAACTGTGTGTGTCTCTCTGATTGTGTAGGAAGCAATGTTTTTTAGGCTAGTCACACTCACTACAATTTAAATGCCCTACTTTGGCAAGGCTGCTAATGTCATTCACTGCAAAATACTCCTTTGGGAAAAGTGTAGCCCAGTACTTTCCATGGCATGTCCTATAACTGTGCAATGCTGTAGTATGATATACTAGTTAGGTAGGAGTTCTAAGCCAAGACATGGCAACTGTGTGTGTGTGTCTCTGTCTGTGTAGGGAGCAATGCATTTTTGGCTTGTCACACTCACTACAATACAAATGCCCTACTTTGGCAAGGCGGCTGATGTCATTCACTGTCAAATACACTTTTGGGAAAGTTATAGCCCAGTAATCTCTGTGTTGCATCCTATAACAGTGCAATGCTGTAATGTGATATAGTACTTTGGTAGTGGTTCTGTTCCCACACATGCCAAGTGTGGATGTTTGTGTGTTACTTTGTCTATGTAATGACCAATGAATTTTAGGCTAGTCACACTCGCTATTAATCAAATGTCCTACTTTGGCAAGCTTGCTGATGTCAGTCACTGTGAAATACACCTTTGGGAAAGGTGTAACCCTGTAATCTCCATGGCACATTCTATAACTGTGTAATGCTGTAGTGTGATAAACTAGTTAGGTAGGAGTTCTAATCCCAGACATAGCAACTGTGTGTGTGTCTCTGTTTGTGTAGGGAGCAATGCTTTTTAGGCTAGTCACACTCACTACAATTCAAATAGGGCTGCTGATGTCAATCATTGTGAAATACACCTTTGTGAAAGGTGTAGCTCAGTAATCTCTGTGGTGCATCCTATAACTGTGTAATGCTGTAGTGTGATAAACTAGTTAGGTAGGAGTTTTACACCCAGACATGGCAACGGTGTCTGTGTCTCTATGTAGGGAGCAATGCTTTTGGGGTAGTCACACTCACTACAATTAAAATGCCCTACTTTGGCAGGGCTGCTGATGTCATTCACTGTGAAATACATGTTTGGGAAAGGTGTAGCCCAGTAATCACTGTGGTGCATCCTATAACAGTGTAATGCTGCAGTGTGATATAATACTTTGTTAGGGGTTCTATTCCCACACACGGCAAGTGTGGATGTTTGCCTGTGTCTTTCTATGTCTGTATAGGGAGCAATGCTTTTTAGGCTAGTCGCACTCACTACAATTCAAATGCTCTACTTTGACAAGCTTGCTGATGTCATTCACTGTGAAATATACCTTTGGGGAAGGAGTACTCCAGTAATCTCTGTGGTGCATCCTATAACTGCGTAATGCTGTAGAGTAATAAACTAGTTATGGCAGGTGTGTGTGTGTGTGTGTGTGTGTGTGTGTGTGTGTGTGTGTGTGTGTGTGTGTGTGTGTGTGTGTGTGTGTGTGTGAGTGGGTGTGTCTATGCTTGTCATTAATATCCTGTGTGGAGGTGGCTGTGGGTGTGTAACAACTAGACTCACTGTGAAGTAGGTTTTGCAAATTTCTTATATGGTGGCCCTATTATATGTCACAATGTCCACCTTACAAGGATAACAGATGTGAAATAGCTGAGAGGCTGGAGTGGCAATCCATACCCCTACATGTGACATCAAGGCTTGGTGAACAAAGTTGGAAACCCTTGTATTACACAGAGAATACTCTCAACCTATGTCTCATACACAAACACACTTGCATAGGCAACAACTGCTATGTTGGTAGTACCCTGCATATTGCCCACAGATAGTAACCATGGTGTGATTGCAGTGGACAACAGAGAGCATGGCACCCTGTCCATCAGTAAAATACACACATACATGCAGACAGTGTGCCTTCACTATGCTCCCCACTGGATGCCTGAAACACCTGTGGTACCATCAAATGTGACCCACAAAGGACATACCATGCCTTATACACATGCCCTGTATGGACAGATGCCACTGACACCAGGGAATATCTGTAACATGCGATCAATGTCGGTGCATGGTCAACCTGCTGTCCATTACCTGTTCTCAGCACATAAGGCCAGGACAGGCACATTTGATTATAACATTCTGTGTACACAACATGGGCCAG
The DNA here is from genome assembly GCF_019279795.1 of Protopterus annectens. NCBI lineage: Eukaryota > Metazoa > Chordata > Ceratodontiformes > Protopteridae > Protopterus > Protopterus annectens. Next base: position 15,423,063 of record NC_056736.1, read on the forward strand.
ACACCCCAGGTACAGTTCCACATGTCACTGTACATGCATGTGGGATGTGTGCACATCCCAGACAGTGTCCATGTCATGGACTAAAGAACACATGCATGGCAATCATTGAACAATAGCCACACATAATAGTTACCCAGGTGACTGGATGTTGAATACAATACCATCTGTGTGGGCCAATCCAGACACTACACCCCTGAGCCACACTGCAGACCATTGTCATGTGACCTGATGCCAAGGTACACCCTTCATCTAGCCTTGAATAGATTTCTGGTACAGTCAACCACTAAGCACTTGTGAAGCAATGCATGCATGCATGTCAGTACTGGCACGATGTGTCTGTGTGTGTGATGTATGATGCTTTTGACTACATTCACACTCACTACAAACCCCATTGGTATACTAAAGCATGCTGTCTGATGTCAGACACCTCCACATGCCCTTTGCCCATATAACCTCTGGATAACACCTGTGGTGCATGTGATACCTGCACAGTACTGTTTTGTGGCAAACTAACTAGTGAGGAAGTGTATTCCTGACCCTGCCAAGTGCGTCAATTTGTGTAAGTCCCTGAAAGCATGTGGCTGTGTTGATTCTGACACCTGTTCATGCGGACAGGCATGTGTACTACAACTACTGTATTGCTACCATATCACTTTTGCAGATGTTACTCACCATCACATATACGTTTGGAGAGCTCCTCAGCATGTAAGCTATGTGGCACATCCAATACCTGCTTAGACATGTGATAACAATACATAGTCAGTCAGGGCTTTAATACTTTGTACTGGTAAGTGTGTGACACAAACATGCTTAGGTTTTACTCTCCGACCACTTCCCTGACTTATCAGTGTCTCTGTCTGCCTCTCTCACTCCCTCTCTGGTGGATGTGGAGAACTACACCTGCTTTGCTTAGGCAACTGCATGTGTTTTGTAAGTGATGATCATGATCAGCTGATGGCCTCTGCACGAATTGCAGCCCTCCTCTAGCTGATTGCATGTGGAACAGCTGTGATAACATTCCCATAGCCAATTGCATGGAAACACACTCCAATATCTAGGCACATCATGTTGGTGGTGGGCCTTTTCATTCACTGTGAGCAGGATCTAGATCTGTTGTTTGGCAAACAGCATCACAGATGGATTGGGAATTTACCTCTAACAACATACACTGTGGAAACAGGCCAACACACAGGAGGGGGATGTGCCTGACATGACTACAGAATGTAAGTGCTGCTATTCTGCATTTGGAGTAATGTTGGTTTAACAGGGTGTGTGTGGATATGGCTGTTCTACATGTTTTAATACTTGTCATGTCAGTGCTATGTTTCTGAGGAAACCCACATCTGTAGGGTCATCTGCAGACTGAGCTGTGTGTGGTGCCTTTTGTTTCTTGTGTTACTCACAGAGCACCTATCTGTGAACTGCAGAAGCATAGCTTGAGGATTTCAGTCAGTACATGGTGGCAGCCATGAGAGTTACTGACTTCATGTCCCTCATAGGACATATATCTCAACAAACCCTGTTACAACAGTAAATGTATGAGGTTATCACAGCAACATGTCAATACTGGCTCTCTGTCTGTGCCTCCAGCCACAACTCTGTCAACCTTTGTACATATGACATGCAGTAAGAGGTGCATATGTTCTGTACACCATAATTTATTGACATCATATCTGATAAGCCAGTGAGATATCAGACTGCTACATGTGTTATGTATAGTAGGGGTTATATTTGAGGACATAACCTGGGCATTCTGTGGTTGTGTGTACAGTACTGAGGTCTGTGTACTTATGGTGATTGTCGACAGTGTGTGTATTGTGAATATGTACCTTGGCCTGTGTACAGACTGTGGTAGATGTCATTGTTCTTGGACCTATTCTATCTGATGTTACATGCTGCTCCAGTGTATGTTACCCTATTGGCTTACATTTTTGTAGGGACAAACACACTTATGTCCCATACCACAGACAGGCATCGGACCACACTGTGTAGTGGCCCAGTTTATGTAGGGTTAGTGTGTAAGTGGTACATATGAGGATGGTGTTGATCAGTTAGTCCATATACTGTAATATTATGCAAGCTTAGCTTACCATATGTGGCTGTGGCTGTGTTCACATTGGTTCTGGGTATGCACTTTCACACATGTCTGTTACTCTGTGCTGTGACGTGCCTGTAGAGCCTGCTATATATGCAGGTACATGTGTATTCCCCCATAAGAAATGTAGGCCAGTGTTGTGGCACTCTGCCTGTAACCTGCACAGTGCTTTGTTACATGCCTAGCAGCCTAGTGTACTTACCCATTGTGATGTTATGTCCAGATACTTGTCAGATGTACTGCTGCCAGGCCACCATAACTGTCATGTATGTCAGACAAAGCAGTGGGATGCTGTACAGATGTATGTCACTAACTAGTGGGAAGTATGTGGCCAAGGCACCTCTGTACCAGTGGTTATAATGTGTCAGGACAGACAGGGGTGTGTGAATGCATAACCTATGGGGGCAAATGTATACCAGTATTTATGTGATATACCCATCTACATGGCTGTTAACATCCATATTGTCAGGCTTGGTCCACATGTCTTACACTAAGGGGTAATGTGTATACCTCTGGACTGACCAGAGTGTGTCAGACTGTCCACATTTATTGACCATATCTCTGCTGTAGTCCACAGGATCATTACTGTGCTAGCAGTGGTACTGTACTATGATGTCCTTAGGATGTCTGTCAGTAGCCAATGCCGCACATGTTAAAAAGCAGATGTGACCTTCCACACACATGTCTGTGAAGCCAACTCCTATTACAGTAGCAATAGTCTATATATATATATATATATATATATATATATATATATATATATATATATATATATATATATGTATGTATATATATATATATATATATATATATATATATATATATATATATATATATATATATATATATATATATATATATATATATATATACCTGCAATACATGCCTGACATCCCCTTGCACTAAGAGGTTGGGACTGTTGGGGCTGAGGTAGGACTCCACTCCATGTTCAGGGCATATGGTGAACATATATGTATATATAATTATCCACATATCTATATAGAGGGTCTATATTATATGCTCAAACGCGTAGGTTGTCGAATACAACATGATCGACACCTATTCAGTGAACACACAAGTCAGCAAAACCTCACAACACAGGAAAATACATCACTGAATACTTTTACTTGGCCAACACCGTTCCACCCACTAAAGAAAACAAAACACACTTCCCACTACACCACTCGTTACATACTACCCACCCAAATAAAATAAATAAACCATATACATACACTAACCTAAACCCTACTTCTAAACCTACACTAACCCTTACATACATTACTTTCTCTGCACTTACTTTAACTTGCGTCCTAACCCTAAGGTCCGTAACTATCGTACACTTACCTTAATAAGCTATACCCAAACAAAATAAATAATCCACACACATACACTTAACCAAACCCTACTTCTAACCCTTACATACATTACTATCTATGCACTTACCTTAACCCACACCCTAACCCTAAGGTCTGTAACTATTGCACACTTACCTTACAGAGCCACACCACAGAAGGGACGACTATGCCGAATCTGGATTTCAAATTTCACAGTTTCCAGCTTTCAGTGTACTCACGGTTCACTTATTAGTTGTCGATCATACCGTATTCGACAACCTAAGCATTCGCACTTACGATATAGACCCTATATAGATATATACACATATACATATCAACATACATAGATGGATATGTATATGTACACACACACACATATATATATATATATATATATATATATATATATATATATATATATATATGTATGAACACTCAGATATATACATATACAAAGCAATATATGTGTACACATATACAGGCAGAGATACATATGCACATATACTTATGGATATCCACAAATATATTCACGGTAATAGGTATATCAGAATAGATATGTATGCACATATAGTTATAGATATCTAAATATGTAGCTACATCAATAGGCATATCTGTACCCATAGGATATATATATACATACACATATGGCTATATATACATACACATATGGCTACACACACATATATATATATATATATATATATATATATATATATATATATATATATATATATATATATATATATATATATATATATATATATATATATAAATATATATACACACATATATATATATGTATACATACACACACACACACAAACACACACATATATAAATATATATATATATATATATATATATATATATATATATATATATATATATATATATATATATATACATGTACATACAAAGAGATGTACACATGGACATATATATATGCTGCACTATACAGATGTGTATACAGACATATGTATGAATATACATGTGTATGTACATGTAGACATATATCAACCTATTATATGTATATATCCATATTCATGTCATGTGTAATCCTCACAGTTGTGTATACCATCCTAGATGTATCTCACGGTATGTATCTGCTATGTGTACATTATGATAAAGCAACATATGTGAAGCAACAGTTATATTAATAACAAGTACTACACAATTGTGGAAGTAAAGGCAATTGTTCAATACTAATCAATATTTGTATTGACATATATATAGGTTCATAAGTTCATGGGTAGGTACTAGGCTATTGGCCCTAGAGCCTATATAAGCCTAGCCAAACAGTACCCTGGCTTTTGCCACCCAAGAAAATTATTTTCCTGTGCCTCTGTCAAGCAGAGCCACAGAAGTGATCCCCGGGGTGAATTTTCTATCTCCCATCCAATCATCAAGATTTTTCTTGAAGACTGCTAATGAGGAGCTTTGTTTGATATAGATAGGTAGTTTGTTCCAGAGTATGGGAAGTCTCTGAGGCAGTGGTCATGGCGCAGTGATTAAGTGTTATGACTATAGTGTACAGGGTCCTTGGTTCAAGACCTGCCTGCAAGGGCTGTTCATTTTGTTGCTGGGCAGGACAAGGGCTGTCGGATACAGAGTGGTTAAGGCAGTTTTGAGCAGCTTTGAGTGGGTTTGTGCGGGTAAATGTACAGGTGCTTACACAATGTAGGCTTCACTTACCAGTGTGTAAATCAGCTTAACTGTTATATTGCAGCAATGTTGATACCTGCTAAGCATGGCTTAGTCCTGGTAACCAGTTCACACTAACCAGTCTAACATATCAGGGTAATGACAGCTGTAATAAGTGCATGTAATTCCATGTACAATACACGTGCCTATGTGCTGTCATTACAGTAGCAAGTGGTGTGATTGTCATGTGTGGGACACACAAGTATATCAGGCCTGTACAGCACTGTTATCCATGTGAATGTGTTACATACAGGGGTAGTAGCTCAGGGTACATGCTGCCACACTGGCATGTAGTGTATCATGGGGATACTACTGTTGACAGTTTTTACCCAGGCAAGAGTATAGTGCTAAATGAAGTACTGACAACAGGCACGCCTGCAGGCATAGCTGGACTCTGAGGCCTCCCTGCTGTATCCCTGGTGTGTGAGCTGTGTCACAGTATATAGCCCGTACTGGGTAATGATCCGACATGTGGAATGCAACTGGAGACTACTGTCTGTACAGCACATGTTAGTGAGTGCTTCTGACATGTAGTTATAGCATACATATTGTTGTCAAATGTCTGTCTGTCAACACATTCATCCTACTGCATAGCTACTTGGTAAACTGATGACTGTCAGTCCCGTTACAGATGTGCAGATGGCAGGTATCCAGCTGGGATATGTACAGGCAACCTAAGCTCGATTGACATTGACATGTCTGCCCAGCTGTGTAAGAACTGGAACATAAAGGAGATAACACCCTGTATGCACCACATGCCACTGGTACCTCCACTACACTACCACAGTCAACAGAACATGCTTGGGTACAGGTGTCCATCACAGACAATAACCATGTGTTGTAATGCATGTTACATTCATGTCAGCTTGATCACCTCAGTGGCCATGTGCAGGAGACACCTGGAGGATTGGCTGATGCATATCACTCTCACCCTGAGGGTCACCACAGTAGTGTCTGTCAATAGATTGCCTGCTGCCACATGGCAGGTGGCAAGATGCCACTGTACATACAACCCCTACACAACCCATGTCTACTTGGACAATAGCTAGGTACACAGCTATGGCCACATGCAGTGATGCACCCCAGTACTGACACATGTGTGCATGACTGAGTATAGCAGTGTCTGTGTGTTAGCACATCTGTACTTGGGAATTCCATGAAGGCCTTCACAACCACCGTAACAGCCATTGCCATAATCAGTTGTGGCTGCTGCTGTATGGGACATTACATGTACCCTGTTAAGCTCCTGTCCATGCCAGCTACACGAGCCTTGCTGTACCAGCACAATAGTGTTGTACAAATGGGTTGATAGGCATGGGATACCCATTGTGTTCTGGCAAGTGTGTGTATATGTGCATGTCTGTATATCTGTAGGGTACAGCATTCCGAAGCCACATAGTCTTATTACAATACCCATTGCCACACAGTAGTACAGATAGTGTTGTTGCTGCCCATAGGTGAGGCATGACAATGCAACATCCTACTATGCATGTGACATATGCATTAGATGCATATCCCTGTAGTACCACTGTTGGGATATACAATATGTTGTATCGCAGTCATGGCCAATGTGTGATGGTGGGTATGTCAGAGTGTCATCATGAGTTTCAAGGAGTACAATATCCACTGTGGGATGTGGGCGCTGTGTACACTGTCATTACACCAAGGTACACCTGGTATATGTCTCATGTACCACTTTATGGTTACCACTGTCACCATCAACCAAACAGGTAAATGATACCACAATCCAGGCCAGTTATGCATGTGCTATGTGCAGCCTAACTGTAACACATTGGACACATGGTCAAGTTAGTTAGCAGTAATAAGGCCAAGTCTCTCAGACTTGTGTCTGCCTGTTATGTGTCTGTTAATGTGTATATGAAGGTATGTTACACTATGTATTGTCCATATACACCCATTACATCCCCCATTAGCATACTGTAAATGTCTGGGGAAGTTCTGCATGTAACATATAACCTGGACCATACCTCACCCTAAACGCTGTGTAGTGTGTGCAATGAAAGCCACACACTTCAGTATCACTACATACCTAGGTAGGGGTCTAGTCCCAGTGTTGCCAAGTAAGAGTGTGCGTGTATGTGGATGGGTCTACATCAGGTTGCAGATTATACACATTCTGACTGGTCATCTGTCCATGTGGCACAGGCAATAACTGTTATACAAACCTGTGATGTGTTCAACTGTACCCCAGATATGTCACAGCCATGGTGCCACCACAGTGCCATACCTTGCTGTGGAATATGACTGCAGACCATCCGCGTGCTGACACATGTACACCTACAACACAAATGGATGACATTATAGAGACTGCAGTCAACCAGTGTTACTAACAGCTATAATGCATCATTGCTGGATGGCTACACAACCTGACATATAGGAATTACACGTTACTCCTTACAACATGTTGCGCTGCAATACTGTGGTACACTGCAGTGCAGTCACCATGTGCATCAGAACCATATTAGCCTGTCCCAGCTTTGATGGTATGGATGACATGAATGTGGCACAGGTATCATCATATGCACAGCGTGTGTTGTTGGTTTGCCAGAGGCTGCAGGTGGGCCATACATTTGACACCATGTGTGTGGGTGAGGGGTGCAACAAGGTGAACTGGGTGTGGTGAAGTGGTGTGTTTAGGTATGGGGTTGCCTTAGGTGTGTTTGTATAGTGTGTGGGTATGCATGCACACAGTTCTGCATGTGGCTGCCCTACACAGGTGTTTATGGACATCTGCAGAGGGTGTGCAGTTCGCTGTCTCTGGCCATGGACACATGGACTGTGTCTGCTATGGGTTCCATGAGCACATCCAGGTACAGGCCTCAATGTGCTAGTCTCACCTGATGATGACAAATGTCCACTGGAACCAGGTCCCTCCTGTAACTGGCCAGGACCATGTTCTCATGGGCTGCTGTGGTGTGGTGTGGACAGTGCCCCCCTCCAGTGCTGGTGCTGGTACTGGCACTATGGGAGCCCCTTGGTGTCCTAGCATGTCCATGTTGACTACCAGCTGTTGGCATTGCTGGCCTACATCCACGCGGCCATCGCCGTACTCCCACCACACGTTCAAGCACAAATAGACCACGGTTGATCAGGGCCATCATCTCACCAGACCGTCTATCCATGAGCTTAGTTAATGCATGGATGGCACCAGACAGTTCACGAAAGTTGTCACTTGCAGATGTGAGAGCAGCCCTCTGCAGCCTCAGGCCCTGTCTGGTGTAATGTTCCATATGTGCCTGTGCCACCATGACAGCCTGAAACATGCGCCTGCTGGTACCAGCTATGTCACATCTGCCAGGGTTTAAATGACCAGTGGCTCTACCATGAGCACTCTGGGACATCTGCCTATGTGGTGCCCTGCCGGACATCTGGCTATGTCTGCTGCGACCGGACACAGTAGGCATGGTTACTAGACATTCCTGTGCACTGCCAGCCACCAAACGCCAGCTGTCCCTCTGCTATGGCCTCTGGTGATGGGGTATGTATAGGCACTAAAACTGTGTGTATGGTTGGGGTGGCTAAAAGAGGGATGTCACATGATGGTGCTGTTTTAGCCCCTGACAACCCCACCTGTGCCTTAACAGTACTATCATCATCTTCAGTGTCTGTATGGACACCAACATCTGATTGCATGCAGGAGGATCCCTGACCCACCTCGCCACCTGTGGGGGAAAACAATAAATGCACTTTAAGACCAGTACAGCATTGCATAACAGTACACACACACACACACACACACACACACACACACACACACACACACACACACACACACACACACACACACACACACACGCACCACCTTACTACCTACCTGTCTGTGACTTTACAGACAGTCCCACATATATTCGTATGCATTCCCCATCCTGCATCACACTTGGTAACATACATTCATTGATACCACTCATTAATGTATCAGTCCTCTAAATGCCTAGACAAGTGATCACAACACAAGACTTGTTACTCCATTACCTGCCTGACCTGTGTGGAGTGGTTTTACATGGCCTCACTGCTGTCACTCAGTGTTCACACTGTGTATGTCTGAACATCATGAGCATGCCCCTTATATGTGGGGGCTACTGTGCTCATTCCATAATATCACGCACTGGAGTGTCATGTGTATGTATTGCTCAGTACATGCCAGATATGCTGCTCAATCAGCCTATCATGTGACAACTGTAAGATATGGATACACTCCCTGGTGTTGACTAGTAATTCCCCAATGCATCTGTAGGGCTGCATATGTTGGTTGTCGGTCACCTCTCTGATGAATACAATACTAAGGGTATACCTGGTGTCTACCTTCCCTCTCAATGCCTGTTCCATGCTACAGACCTTATTATACTATCAGCTGTCCTGTGATTACATATATGACACGTATTCCTGGTGTGTAATGTGGCAGTCCATGTCCATGTACTGCATGATACCAAAGGGAGGTACTGCTGTATGAAAAACCCCACAATCACACATGTGCATACATGGCCACCCACGTAAACATACACACATGCACACATGCATCCTACATACATCAACCTCCCTCCACTTCACCAGACTGACCCTACAGACAAACTAACTACCCACCAAGATGCAAACACACACACATACAGGTGAGGTTCTACAATGATAGTACACACAGTTATCCTATTACCCATCTGTCAACATGCATAACATATGGTACACAACAGCATGCAGTGCAGCTATAGTCAATCCATGCTAGCAACAGTATACATGTGTGTGATGCATGTGCTGTGTCACTAGGTGATGCCCCTTATCCTGGATACCACTGCACCCATGTACACAGTATTTCTGTGCCCCTGTTCTGCACCCTGCCATGTACTGTGCACCACACCTCACATGTGTACAACCCATTGCTGAATGTGTAGTACTGTTTCAGTTATGTCAGCTTTAATGCTCACAGCCCCTATGTTTTTCAGCAACACATTCCTGGGATGATATGTGGACAGATGTTATTTGTGAATGCCTGATGTCTGATTTACAGCGTTCAACATCAGCAGACCATGTATGACCAATCCAGTATGTTTACACTGACAACCATCAGAGCATACCATGGCTATGGGGGATGTACACACCCTTATTGGTATGACGCACCCTTCCTTGATCTGCCATGGGACCACATCACTGCATATATTAACAGTACATGAGCCCGATATGTGATAGATGTCCTGTACTTTCATATGCAGTGTCTACAGAATGTGTTAGGTGTGTGGATGCTGACCGTGATGCATACACTCAGTGTGGGCATATGTGTGCACACCCCTATCATGATGGTTTGTTGCACCTATTGTTATGTGTACTACAACAGTCACTACTCCTGGCAGGGGTATACTAGTTTGGGCCATCTGCATTTTCCAGTGTATATTCAGTCTGCCCTACACATGATCCCTTAATCTGCATAATTGCAAGGTCTACTCATGTGCACATCCCTTGGTGTTCACACACTGCCGTCACTATTGCTGTGGGGATAGGGTTATGTCAGCCACAATTCCTGAATTTGACTATGTGCAGATACAGCCATTCTTAGCATCCTTAGGATCCCTGCTGCAGTGCACTTGTGTGTCATGCTGACACCCTCTCCACATTCAGCCTTTTTGCAGATGCTTGACAAGTAAGGCCTACACATGTATGTCAGTTTGCAGTGTCCCATACACTGAACACTACATGTTACAGCCTAGTCCCAGCTGATAATGTGGACCGCATTAATATGTTATGCCATAGTGTAACTCTGCAACAGTTGCCATTGTCCTACAGGTATATACACTGGTTGCACTGCATACGGGTGTTGTTCCAAACATGTCCCTACTGTAGGCCATGTCTCCCACCATTATGTTACTCCCTGTGGACACATTCCACAATGTTATCTTGGAGGTGTCTGACATACCCTTCCAATACCCCATCATGGTCACCACTGTGATGCCGTGCATTTAATAGCAACAATATGTGCACATGTACAGCATGCATTCTGGGTAGGTGTGTCAGATGTGTGGATGGAATATATCATAGCCATTGCATGTCTGGTGTATTGGCAAGCATCTACATAAACCATACTCACCAGCTACAGGCTGCTGCTGTGGTGGTATACTGGAGGGACCTACATAAGTGGGTGAGAGATGCAAAGTCAATGGCCACATCTATGGCATTGCTACAGGGTGGGTGCAGCATTACAATACATCAACAGTACATGTCCACAATACTACCACATATGCATATCTGTTTATCACTACTATGCAACAACAAACTATATCTAATACATGTCAGATATGCATGATCTACCTGTACAGATGTGGATGTATATCCACAGTGGTCTACTGATGTGCCCTGTGGCCTTACCTGCACATGCCTCAGCTGGTGTGTGGGTAGCACCCACCTCCACAAAGGTGATCGCCAGTTGGTGGCTATGCAGACCGACAGGTGCAACGAGGCTGGCTAGGAGCTCTTCCACATGTGTCGGGGGGTAATGGATGGCATGGCCCCTCCTGTTGTGAGGTGATCCCCCAGACTGCAGCAGCACACTGACAGGCATTGTGAAGCAGGTCAGAACAATGATGCTGGACCTGCTCATAACTGGGGTTGTGCAGTCCGACATCATTGACCCTGTGGACTAGGTCATTCCACAGGGCGGTCCATTCCTGCTGATCATGGGCGGCCTGGCCAAAAAAGACAGTGTAGTGCTGTATTAGGTGGTTTACCAAAATGTTGTTCTCAGCAGCTGAGTAAGCTGAAAGCCTTTCATGGGACATCTTGCCTGAAAGACATAAAGATGGACACAAGTGTGAGCAAGTCATGCAGCAAGGTTACCACAATTCTTATTACACATTACTGTCACCCCCACCATATCAGCACAATAAACAGTACACACAACTCAATAGGTATGGCTATAGCTTACCTATCAGTGGGGCAGATATTGTATTGTACCACATTTTGTGCACTGTGTTTGTAGCCATGTTTCCTGTGTGGACACTATCATTGCTGGCCTGTTACAGACTATTCACCTGCATGTCATTGTCATGGCCACTATGGTTCCATATATGCCTGTGGTATGCTTGCTATGTGGTTGCTGCACATCTGACATTCTGTGTTATTGGGAATATCTATGCATGCTGTCGGACATGTTCCAGGATTGTGTAGACTATTACTACCCACATATGTTCTATAACAGTGACACAATAGCATGTGTATCTACTATATGCCAGCAGAACCACCTCTCCAAACTCATCTGCCCTTGTTACCAGGCCACATCACATGTGTGACCCACCTTGGGGCCTTCTCATGTACTGGTCCAGCAATACTTTCAGGTGGAACCAACTCAGGGGATGTTGTCCCCGCCACCTGGGGGCACAGACAGACATGATCTTGTCCCCCAAGGTCAGGTCCAGGGTCTGATCCATAATGGGCTCCACAGACACATGTGGGATGTGCTACATCACCTTGAGGAACCCAGTACACATTCACAGGGACCACATGCTCCTCCAGCCCAGCCACCAGGCCAGGCACCTTCGGGATGTGGATTGCTGTTGGGAGTAGCAGTGGGTGAGAGGCTTGTTCCCATTGTGTCCATATTGGGGCCCATGGGGCATTCACATCACAGACCACACACACCATCCAGAGTATTTACCCACCACATGTCCCACACCACCCCTGTAGGCTGTCTTCTATATCTACCAACCCTCACCACCTCCACAGCTATACCTGCTATACTTCCCCATATTCCCATTCCATACTTCACCGACAAGGGCAATGTGGTCCTAACAAGGAGTTCACGTGACAAACCCGTCCATGTTGTACACACCGACAGCTGTAGATATCTGTGTGTATTGCTATGTGTGCTGTTCCCTCACACATAGCATGCAACACTGTGGTGGTAATATAGGGGACATATAGTTACATATATATATATGTTTGTGTGTGTGTTTGTATATATGTAGATATGAGCATATAGGTATACATCTATATATGTGTAGATATATATGATGTATATATATATATATGTTTATATATATATGTCTACACATAGGTATCTGTATATTTGTGGACATGCATGTATATATATATATATATATATATATATATATATATATATATAGGTACACATATACATACCTATATATGGGGTACATTCAGACATCAGGTCCACAATCTCATAACGCCTTCCTGCACAGCTTCACTGTTCTGCCTTGCTACCACACAGACAGATGCTACATATGGACACAGCCTGACATTAGGGGGGTATATGTAAGGCCAGATTGCAGGTAACCCTATTACACACCTATGGCATTCCTGCATGCTACAATACAGGTTAACCTGAGTAT